>NW_027185429.1:45000-130000 GCF_022577435.1 Embiotoca jacksoni
ACATGCTGCTAATTAGTGTTTGACCTGCGGTGACGCACAGCTTCACCTCTATCTTCGACTACGACTTTACGTCAACACTCTGTCACGAGGTGTTGCTTTATTTTGTCGTCACTATTCACCTGCACGCGTTTAAAGAAAGGCGAGGATGCAGAAAAAGACGCCAACACGAAAGAGAAAAAGAAAAAAGACCGAGGGAAATGGAGGGAAAAACAGTTATAAAAAAAAAAGAGCAGAAGTGCTTCACAGAAAATATAAAAAGGCAGAGAAAGACGTAATCTGATAAAAAGAATAAATAAAAAGGAGAAGGATGACAATCAGAGACGGTGCGAGTGGAGAGGGAGGCGGACAAAGAGCACATGATGAAGCGGCGCTCAGCTCCGAGTGTGAAGGGCAGTAATTTACCGATCAAGGACGCAGACTGATTTTTCAGTGGAGAGGAAAAAGAAAAAGAAAAAGCCCCAGAGAGAGCGAGACGCTTCAGACGACTCACAACCAACGGGATCTGTCAGCCGAGCCGGACCGCCGCTTCACCGAGGTCGGCCCACCAAAACCCACAAACTTCATGTTGACTGGCCCGCGGCTCCGATGTAACCTGAAACATATTCCTGAACACGGGTACATTTTATAACTTTCACTTTCCCTTCCTTTATGTTTTATATTGCTTCAGGTCTCGTGTGGATTAGTCACAAAGAACAACTCGGGTTAAAGGCTCGTGATTTGGGTTCAAGTTAAGACTTCCTGAAGGTTCGAGGACTTTTGTCGCCATTTTACAACACGAACCACTCGGTTAATGTTAAGGAACGAATGCCATCATGTCCAATAAAACACCACCGTGGTTCATACGCCGTTACACTATCTTTGATTGAACTGAAACTTGGTATTTTGGCCGTCGCCATCTAGTTGTTTTGGAGCCAGAATGACCATATTTGGACAAACTGGGGCGGAGCGAGCTGATTCGATCTAATTGGGCGATCTACATAATAATGTAAATTTTTGTCCGACAACAATCCAAAGACCAAAAATATTCTGTTTACAGTGATAATAAATGGGACAAAAAACATCACATGACGGTCTTCAGACACCTTCAGTTTATGTAAATCTAATTTTCAATTTCTAAAGTTTGGCCTTTTTTTCGAATCAATCTGCACTTCATATCCCAGAATAACAGACCATAAAATGGTTTTTGATATTTTTGATGGGAAAAAAATTGCAAATTCCGTCCGTCCGTCTGTCCGTCCGTCCCTCTGTCCGTCCGTCCCTCTGTCCGTCCGTCCGTCCGCCGCCAGCAGCTCCCAGGAATCGATTTTTTTTCCTGCCTCTGTCTTGTAGAAACGTCCTCTCGCAGTGTTTTATTTTTTCCCCCGACCGTCTCTTTCAAAGCGGCCCGTTGACAATCCACTGATTCCACTGACAGAAAATCAATCCAATCTCCTCCACGTTGGCGTTCTCTGAACTCGTATCTTGACATCTGGACGGGCCGGCGAGGCGGAGGAATTCACACTCACAAAAAAAAACACAAAAAAAAGACTATCCTCTTGTTTTCTTAGTTTATCTCGTCATCAGAAACCCCAGAAAGTTCCACCGGGGTTGGATTATTATTTCTGAGGTTACGGACGGGAGCTCACTTCTGTCACGTCGGGCCGGCTGGAGGCGGCTGATTGGACGGCAGAGACCCCAAAAACACCAAGTTTACCGCGTTCACTCGCTTGGAAAGACTCAATCCAGTCGAAATGCCACAAACGAGCTTCACCTTCCACCTCAAAGTCCTTTCATCCTTTTCTTTCATTCTCCGGCTCAAAAACTAAAAGATATTTCTGGAATAAAAGTTGACGTTTCGAAACAGGATGAAACAGGTTTTTCAGGTTTTTAGTTATTTAACTGGAAGTAAACAAAAGTCAGACATGTTGGGAAAAGATAAACAAGAGGACCGGGACGAGTATTGATCCAAACCGCCGTCGACCTTGTGCTTCTTTCATTTGCTAATCATCGAGTCATAATTATGTCCTTTCAATTATCTCATTTGCAGATCCTCCACCCACCTCTGATCCTGGTTCTGTTAACAGATGCTCCGCCCACCTCTGAGCCCGGGCTGTTGACAGAACCAGGATCAGAGGTGGGCGGAGCATCTGTTAACAGAACCAGGATCAGAGGTGGTTCTGTTAACAGATCCTCCACCCACCTCTGAGCCCCTTTTTTTGAAAATGATGATGACTATGAAACTGTGTGTAACTGAAGACGAAGCTCTGCAGTCTCTGTTCAGTATAAAATAAATGCATTTATCCTGAGAAGGTTTGTGGAATGACTCTTCACGTGATGCTGCATGCGACCTGCAGTTGTTTCATGTTTTTCTTCTTTTTCCAGTAATAAATCTGATCTTAGTCGAATTAAAAAAAATCTCAATAAATGTAAAATAACCTGACTGAAGCTGTTTTCTTGGTGTGTTTTTCATCCTAAACGTTTCGGTTTCTGACATTTCGTTTTATACTTTCTCGGTTTTGAAAATAAGTAACAGAAATGTAAATTGATGCATTTTTTTTGTTTGTTTTCAGTGAGTTCTGTTTTGTTCCAGACGTCAGGATCTGAACTCCTCAAGACTTCCCTACCGGTCCTGCAGAGTACTTTTTGTTCCTCGTCTCCACCGGTTGACCTTTTGTGCTGTTCCTCTACATTAAGTTTAAAGTCCAGACTACATATTGGGGTCAGCGATCCGTTTCAGATGATTCTTTAGCTGATTTTATGTTCCAGGTTTTCTCGATGAAGGTTTTCTTATTTCTCTTCATTCATTTAAGAACAAAAGTGATATAAAACCAGCTGTGTTGGGATGTGCAGGTCTGTCAAAAACTGGCCACAGCTGATAATCAGCTGTTAAAATAGTTTAAACTTATTACTTTTCTGCACCACATTTTAATTAATATTATACAACAAAATAAAAGAGATCTAATTGGTCAACTGACATCACATCCTGCTCATCACTTGAAATATGACTCCACCTCCTCAATGAGAATATAGAGTTAGAATTTAATTTCGTATCATATGTAATATAATATAGTTTCTACTTGTCGTATTAAATGTGATCCATTTGGTGAAATCAGGTCTCTTTTGGTCCTTTTTGGTGGAGTTAGACCGGTGAAATGCACGGAGAGCAAAGGACAGACGATGAGTGCCCTGAATATAAAAGCACAAACAGTTGTTGGTTCATCATTTCAGAGGCTCCATTCAGAAGATTTCAGCAACAATTTCTTGGAATAAATTCCTTTAAGAAATAGATTTTTCCGTACAACCTGCTACTGAAAACAACCTCAGACGCTCCTTTAAATACTCCAATGGTTTTGGAGGCTGTGAAAGTTTAACACTTCAGAGGATTTTGGGAATAAACTGGTCGACAGTTTCTCTGTCTGTCTGTATAAATTCATAAACTGGAGTTTTGAGCAGGAGGTTTTTTTTTTTTTTGGCAAAAACGTAACTTTGTTCTGAGCCAAATTGCTGTTCTTTAAATGTACTTGGCAACGGCGCAGATCGGTCCAAATATTGGCTTGATTATTTTTACATTTTCTGCAGCAATGACAGGCAAAGCTGAGACAAAACCGCAATGAGTGTGTGTGTCAGGATGATATAAGTTTGCTCTTCGCTGATTTGTAGGCCAGACAGATAGTAGCTCAACTTAAAATGCCAAAACCATTATGGCGGCGACTGCGATGCTCCTGCTTTATTGTATTTAGAGCGTCCTTAACCTGCTGGTGGGCGACACAAAATAACACGTCTGTCCCTTAAAAGTCAGAAAGACGAGTGTGTTACTGAAGTTCATCTGATAAAAAATAAAAATTCAAATCTCATCGTGTGACGAGGAGGCCGTGAAGGCCGCGGAGCCGTATGTTTCCCACCGAACGGCTGCAACCCAATCAGCGCGGTTATCTGTCCGCCATCGGCAGGACGCCCGTGATGCCGGAGATTAGAGCGGCCGATCCGACAGAGTGTTTCAGTGACAGCTGAGACAGGCGAGCGCTGTGGGAGGACGACAGGCAGCTCCAGAGCCGGAGAATGCTAATTAATTAAGCCGTCACCACAGATGCCACCGTAGCTTCAACACAAAAGGATGCGGAGGAAAATTTAAAAAAAAAAAAGTGTCCTGAACAAAAGGCAGGAAGGAATATGAACGTACAGGGATACGATGGACCTGCTGCTCGCTGCTCAGGAGAAGGATGAAGAACTGTGAGAACAGCCTCGTTTCTTAGAGCCGGAGATCGTATGAACGCTGTTGATCGTATAAACGCTGTTAAAATGGACGTCAGGCGATTCCTGATGTTTGGTCTCAACCTCGATTTAAGTCCCGGCAGGATTTAAACGCAGCAGGACACCAACTCCTTTATTCAAATAGCAAAAGTCTAAAGTTCTGGTGTTGGTGCTCAAATTAAAGGCCCTTTTCCAAGTGTTGTTTTAACATCAGGTCTTTTACATCAAACGCACAATATTACGACGTGAAAAAGACAATTATTATTTTATTTTTTTGGGAAGGAAGTTGATTTTTCGCAGCTTTTACACTGCGAATAAAATACTGCAATAAAATGGAGCTCGTGTTTACGACACGGGAAGTCGTGTTGCAACGTTGTGCTCGGCGTTCACGCGGTGAAGTCGTAAAAACGCCGTTGCTAGGCAACAACAACGCGGACGGCGTCGAGAAGCCACAGAGGCGAAACAAGGGAAAAGATGATGATGAACATTTTCCTCAGACGTAGTTTATTATCTAAGTTATAAAGACAAACTCCACGTGACTAAAACTACAACATATCAGCTGAACATCCAACCAAACATGAACCTCCACGACCTCTGACCTTTCTGGAAACGTCAGCAAACAACGTCACGACTCGTGAACTCGAGGTTTGTAGAAAATTCAGACTTCGACGTCGTGAACACCACAAGAGGGCACCGTTCACGCGGACTCTTCTCATCATCCACCGATCCCATGATGGATTCAGGTTTAGGTTTTGGACCCGTAAAGAACCAGAGCGGTCGGAGTTGATTTGTCGCCGGCTGCATTGATCTGCTGTCGGAGTCTCGTCCTGCGACCGTCTGCAGCCGTTTATCTGCACCTGAAGAAGCTTCCTCCTCTCTTCTTCTCTGTACTTCCTCTATCTGCTCCCAGCATCTCCACTTCTCAATTTACCGCTGACTCGACTCAACGCGCCAGCTTCCTCCACTAACTGCACTGATGTCTCCCCCCTTCTCTTCCTGGGAAGGTGAGTTATTGGCTCCCCCCCCCCACCCGGTGAGTAAAGAGAAACCCTGACGAAGCTCGATGCAGCCGAGAGTCGGGCTGTTTGTAAGTCAGCGTGAACATTGAAGACGACCGACTGATCTGCAACCCGACGACAAATCACACAGAGACATAATTCACCGGGGAAGTCTGATCAGATGGTTCAGCACAAAACAGGTTGAGGAGGAAAAAGAGCAACTAATCAGCTCATATGTTAGAAGAAGTACATTTCAACTGTGATTGGAGAGTTTTTGCCAAAGTTGATTAATTTTCTCCAAGTGACCAGAAAGAAAAATGCCGAATGTTCCCTAAATATATATAAACCGTTTCCAAGAGGCTCAAACATTTGCTTTCCCAAATATGTCAAAAAAGCTCAACCAAACTGACGAACATAATTCAAAACGCAAATATTTCACCACATATCATTCGTCATGTTGAGCTCATCTCCAGTGTTTTGTGTCGAGAACAGAAGCAGAACGAAATCGATGCGACGTCGTCTTTATTTACTGATGCAAGATGTTGACCATGAAGGTCGTCTTCGTCGGACTCTCCGACTCGTCGCGCTCTGACTGCAGCAGCGACGCTCTGATCTCATCTCGCGCCGGGTCGTCCCTGAACCAGGCGCTTCGCCGTCCGACCGTTTCTAAAGAAAAAAAAACTCGTTTCAAACCAGAACAGTTCGTAAACACTCGACGGGAGTCAAGGATTTCACGCCGACCTTCGAAAACCCGCGGAGACTTGGCGTTGTCGTGGTGAAACAAACTGAGGCAGGAGTTCAGTTTCTAGGAAAATGTCATCCATGTGCAGAGCAGCAGCTCATCTCACGACTCCTGGAGATTTTCTCTCCTCGAAAACAGCTCAGAGAAAAAGCAGTCCCATTAAAACCACAATTCAGAGGCTGAATTCATCTCACCTGAGGTGCAGATTGGGCGACCCGGCGCTTCAGAAAGCACTCGGGGAGAGTTTGATACTCAGCCTGATATCTAAAGATGAAATGTGATGAGTCCTGAAAATATTCCCCGAGCATTCACCGAGGGCCGCGCAGCCAAACGGGGTAAATTGCTCTGGCGCCGGCCTTTCGACGCGTCGGCCGCGCTGCTCATTTCCGCCGCCGAATCCCGCACGGCTCCAAAACCCATTCGGCACCTCCAAGCCACGTTTTAATATCCCCGAGCCAAACCTAATATCATTAAAGGCAATCATCCCAGACACGGGCAGGTTATGAAACTCATCAGGACATGCTAATGAGGAGCTAACGGAGAAGTTTCATGGGATCTCACTGCAAACAAAATCACAATGGAAGGTTAACCGGCTCCCTCCGACTGTCTGCACACTCACGACTCATTAATCTATCAAAATCCAATCAAGACATGTTCAGTAACCATTATTTTGAAATTCATTAATTAGGTAATCTATGAGATGATATAAGACTTGCTAATCATTCACGACCCAATAGGCTCCAATAGGAGCTTCCATATCCTGTTTTCAGTCTACAACAGCCGACAAAAAGCCTATATGGACCTGAGGTGTCAGATCCAGCACGGAGGAAGACACGTTGATGATTGACGCTTCGTATAACCAAAGAGATTCTGAGAACAAGCATAAAGGGCATAAGTGGGCGGGGCTTATACCCAAAAAAAAGAGGTATCTTGCTGTTGTTGTTGCTGAATAAAAGGTGCATTAATGTAACTGTTTTCAATAATGCACATTATTAGAGGGTTCTTAGGAGGTTCTCTGGGATTCTGTTTCATATCCAAACAAAATTAGGATTTTATCTTAAGAGAAACAAAATCAAATCGGGACCTTATGAATCAGACTTGAATCGATGTGGGAAACCAGTGGCGACACTCAGCCCTCAAACAAACAGTGAACTACAGATGCCCACGTATTGAACGCCATCATGAGTTGGAGCACGTCTGAGCCCTCTTTTACACCGAATCCTGCTGTAAACCAATAAACAGATTAATCTGCTTCCTCCCTGTTGAGCAGCTGAGTTTTTTTTTGTTTGTTTGTTTTTTTTACTGTTTTCCATCCACCTACGATTCTCTCCACTAACTCAGTAAAAATAAAGACAGAAAGAAACCACGGTGAAAGACGAGGCAGCTCGCCACAGACCACCCACAGTTTGCATTAAAACACAGACGCCGGGACGCCGACGGCCGAAGCTGCATAGTAATAACGTCCGCCCGCCATTTCCTCCTGCCCGGCGGTTTCTGTAGCTCCTGCTGGATTTATTTCAGGGCGCCGTGTCCCGCGGGGCTGCGGATGTTTGGTCTATGCCACCGAGTGTCACGCCCTCTGACAGAACAACGCAGCGCCCAGATGGCGCGGCTTATCTGTATGCTGCGGCGCACCGAGGACGGCGGCGGGCCGCGGCGTCTCCGGAGTGCATTCAGGACATTAACCGCTCCGCTCGCTGATAACCGGTGTCCTTGAAACATCCACAACAGCCTTTCTGTAGCGGATTCCTCCGACAGCTCTGAAACGCAGTCATCCACGGTTTGTTGTGTTTAATCTCTGTATCATCATGTGAGCAGATTAAGCAAAAATAGGATTTAATATATGCTGAAATACAAACACAGAATGTGGAAGGGAGACTCTATAATGCCGTAAACGAGGTCAACACACACCATCAAACTAGGAAAACTATCGTCTTCCACAAAGCTAATGAGAAACATTCATCTTTGAGACAAGCGGCAACCAGCGGTGACGTCACCCGTCGGTTTGTGAACGTTATGAAGCCTCCAGTTCAGATTCTGTCCGTCGCCATCTTGTTTTTTGGGGGGCCAGAAGTGACCATATTTGGACGAGCTGGGGGAGGAGCCAGCGGTGCATCTGACCAATCTGATCGGAAACCTGACGATACTATGCCCCGCCCACCGATAGCTCTAACCTGAGTCTATCATCAATTTCCTGATTAATTAGATCAATAAATAGAATAAAATATCAATGCTTCACACCTGAAGTTGAGTTTGTAGTTTCACATTTCGTCCTCACTGTTCATGAAAGGAACCGAGCGGACCGAGTAAAGAAGAAGAACGACGTGAGCTGCTGACCAACTCGTCGTCCCGCCCATTAGCTCGCCGCTTTGATTACGTGTTCTCCAGACAAACGACTCGAGCGACCGTTCAGGTCACCGCTGCCACGACGCGAACGATAACAAGGAAATGAGGCCAACGATGTGTGAACACGACACGGAGCCCTTCAGCCATCAGCGCCCGTCCGCCTCAACCTCTGGAGCAGGAAGGCCTGAGTCAGCGAAGAGTCCCGGGACAGATGGGAACTATCTGCTCTCTGAACCGCCAGCTGGAAACGGCCCGTCTGCCGTCTTCAGATTATTTAACTACGACTAACGATGCCCAGTTTAGACTTTTCTTGGGTTTTTCTTTTTAAAAATAGCATCTGGTTTCCACATTTAAATAGTTGCTTACTTTAAATGGCAATAAACCTTCTAATAAAAGGATATTCTTTTGTCTTTTTCTGGCCGTTTTATCATCACCCTCCTACTTCCTGCCTGCAGTATTTTATTTTTTGAATTAAAAGTAATATCTCTATGATGTGATATTTGCTCTGACGGTCTTCTTAATCCTGATATTTATCATCAAAAATCACAGGAGTTGGAAGTGAATTGACTGAAGACATCAATTTCTCGGATTTTCCAGATAAAGAAAAATCCTCCACGCTGAGAAACTTTTCTGTCGGCACTCCTGACGTCTGCTGTTGCCGAGGCGGGGGAGGATGGGGGGGGACGGGGGGGGGGGGGGTCTGTTCGTGACTTTCATTCAGCCCTAGGAGCGGTTAAAAAGCTCTTACAGTTTCATGCAGGTAGTGTTGTGAGCAGCGGCGGCTCTGAGCCGAGGAGCACGCTCCCGGCGGTCTTTGTGGCGTCTCAGCGGGCCGTCGGCATGCCGACATCCAGTTTAATGTCAGTCAGAGCCGTCGGCGTTAACGTTCAGGCTGAAATCATCTGCAGTCATTTTTTAATCCTGAGAACCACTGTTGTCTTTTCATGACCTTAAAAGGACTTCCTCACAGGGAGCATCGTGACCTCTGACCTCTGACGGACAGCTTGCTTCGGCTGAATCGAAGGTTCCTGTCACGAGGTGACAGCATGAGATGTTCATGGAAATATAGACGTGGTCTCCTCTCCGGTTTTTACATAATAGGGGCTCTTCCCCGGAGACCCCCCCCCCCCCTCCTCCTCATCCCCCCCGAGATAACGAACTGCAGAGAGCTGCCAATCAGAGGGCGGTTGGGAAGGGGGGGTGGGGGGTTGGTGGGTGGAGGGGAGGGGTTCCCGTGGACACGCTGCCGGCCCGCCGTCTGACTCTAAAATGTCAAACCTCCACATTAGCAGGTCCACATCAACTAATCTGACCCAATTACTGCTGGGTCTGCTGAATCCTGGACCGGAGGACCGACTCAGGCTCATTACTGCCGGTCTGCAGGACACGTCGCCCCGGCGACGGCCCGGCAACGGCCCGGTAATGGCCCGGGGCCGTTTGGCATCGTTCAGCATCTCCGGCGAACAGCAGGGTTCAGCTGTTTCTGTCTTGAACTTGGCTCTCAGAATAAAAAACGCAGTGTTGATAAAACTGAGGTGTTTTTTTAGCATCGCCTGACTCGAGAGGCTCCCTGGAAGAGAAAACAGGCGCAAGTGAGCATGACCGACCCCGCTCAGCGAGGTGGGGGGGGGGGAGCAACATCATCTGTATCCTGCTCCTTTTGTTTTGTTTTGTTTTTTAAAACACACATTTCCACGAGGAAGGACCCCCGGCGGCTCCACGCTCAGCTCTGCCTTTCACAGGAAGCGGCGCCTTGAACGCACCGCGGACGGGAAGCTGCATCGATCACGGCCGGCTCAGGAGGGACCGCGGCCGCGAGTCGATGGGGGCAAGCTGTTCGCACCTGAGGGCCTCGCACAAAGGCCGAGTCTCCGAGAGCAAAGAGGTGAAGTAAACGTGTGTGTGTGTGTGTGTGTGTGTGTGTGTGTGTGTGTGTGTGTGTGTGTGTGTGTGTGTGTGTGTGTGTGTGTGTGTGTGTGTGTGTGTGTGTGAGGAAGAAAGACGGGAATAAACAAAGAGACAAATGCTGCTTATACCAACTGTAAAATGTTCATATTGATTTGGCAGCAATGCAGGATTCAGGGGACCAACGCTGTCACCAAGCCAAAGGTTGAGGAGGAGGAGGAGGAGGAGGAGGAGGAGGAGGAGGAGCAGCGGGGGTGTTTACCTGCCAGAGCTGCTCAGCCAGAGCGCTGATCTCAGAGAGGATGTGACGAATGAGGAAGGAGGCGGAGATGCGGCTGCTCGCCAGCGCCATCAGGTTCTCCGTCAGCGTCTCTGCAGCCGCCGGCTGAAGTTCAGAAAGATGAGAAAACTCAACTTTATGACGATAAATAAAACAATAAATTATGAGCTGACATTTGGAGGACAGACTCGTGAACGGTCGTTTGAAAGTTCACAGAGTTTAATGCGGTTTAATAACCTCCATGATGGGACACTTCCCTGCTCCGTACGGTAGAATAACAACTCCTCAGGACAGCATTCATTTTACCACTCTGGAGAAATGGAGGGTTTTACATGGTGGTTAAAACCCAAATGGGCTTCAGAGCTCCCGACACATTTGATTAATAATATTTACAGAGTTTTAAATGGAATTAGTGACGTTTTAGGAAGTTCTGTTCTGTGAAAACTAAATTCAACCAACAGCTAGCGGTGCACCGCATGTATGAACGACACCGTTAGTCTCAACACGATTTATCTGCTGATTACAATTTCTACGAAACCAAAGCCACATCTCTACATTCCTTCTTTTAAACAACCGACTAAATATTTCAGTGACGTCACGTGGCCACCAGGTGGCGCTGTGGACGCTTTTTAACTGCAGACAATATTTCTCTAAATTTTTTCAGAACAGCTGGAGGAAAAAAACTCAGCACAGTTTATTTCTGAAACAGAATTAAAAAAACATCAGATACACTTGATACAATCCAGCCATTAAAAAACTAATTACATAATAAAACTAAATTAAAAACCGATAAGCCAAAACAAAACCCGAGGACATACATGATCGGTAATTAAAACTCAAAACAATAATGTTAAAGTCTTTAAAGCCTTATTATTACAACTAACTCTGGAGATGATTTGGTTTGATGCAACCTGAATGTTTGTCTGGTTCACGAAGTGTTCCTCAACGTTCATCGATCACTCGGTTGTTATAAGAAACGTTAATCTACAAATCCATTCTGCTGCTGAATTCACACCTTCGGACTGGTTTGTGTCCAACAGATTAAAATAACTGTCTGAAGAAGCTGTCGGATTACCGGGTCGCCACAACAGGACCGAAGGATATTATTGCAAGTCATCTCTGCAGGTCCACGACTGACAGGACTCCTCGGAAAGTAATACAACACAAAGATTAATCATGTCAGGACGGGAAAATCAAAATCTAATAAAAGAAATTCATTCTGTATTTTATTTGCTGCTCAAATCCCGACCGTAACAACATGTCTTCCTCCGTCTGAGGCTCTCGGCTCGGATTTTGAGGCGGCCGTGACACCGACCTTGTTTGGTTTGGACCTTCGGACGTTTCAGTTCGTCCTGAAACCAAAATATCAGGTGTGAAAAGGAGCCTCGGACCAGAGGAGGCGGTCGCTTTCAAACCCATTACATCATCACCCTTTAAACAACAGAAGAAGAACAAGCTCCAGAAGAGAAGTAGAAAATGAGTTCTGGTAGCACATCGGTCTCCGTGGTCCAACGGTACCAACTCAATAATAAAGTCCTTTAATCTTTCTCTTATTTCTCTCCTCTCATATGGAAAAAGGTTCCCGGCCAAACAAGCAAAAACAGCGACATCCCGCCGCTCCAACCAATCAGGACGAAGTACAGCGAGACACGGCCGACGTCGGCGACGATGGGACGAAGCTTTTTCAACATTGCAACGTGAAACCAAAAACATGAAACCTGGTTGAAACGTTCAGGTGTGGAAACCAAAATGAAAGCTTCATCTTTAAAAAGCAGCCTCCATCATTCACTGAAACAGCTGCACACGCTAGTTTTTATAAAACCGGGGAGGATTTTCAGCTCCGTGGCCGAGAACTCATTAGTTTAACTTGTTGACGAGAATATCGACAATCAGCTGATGCTCATTTTTCCAACATCTAACCGGGAGCAGCTGAACACATCCGATCGCTCCGCTGTCGTCCTGCCAGGCGGCAGCAGGACGACACGTTTGGCTCCGAGACGTTACGACCGGTTTCTTCTGAGGGATTCGTCTGGTAACCTTTAAAACAACAACAAAAAAGCTGTGATCTTCAAATGAGAGCGAGCAGCAGCAGCAAGTGGAAGAGGAGTTAAAAGAAGAGAGTGAATTTAATTTGTGTTGCCTCTGATTACAGCGAGGGCCGAACGCCACGACGACAACGGGAGAAATTGTCTGGAATGATTATCCCATCAAGAAATGAATTCACCATTTGAAAGGACTGAAGAGAGGAGATTGTTATTCAGCTTTCCTCTGCAGGTTTGTTTTTCTTCTGATGCTCAGGATCGTTTGTTTGTTTGTTTACTTGCAGAGTAAACAAACAAAAACTGGAGATGCTGTTTCTGAGGCGGTTTGATTCTGTGACCGAGGTCCGTTTAAAAGTCCTGCAGCGTTTATGGAGAGCAGAGCTGCAGTTTACAGGACAGTCAGTAAATCAGACGGCAGCATCGAACAGGAGACTGAAAGAAAGTGTTTATTGTTCCAGGTGAAGTCGTGCGAGGTGACCGATCAATGATTGATCTGTTCATACCCACTCATGGTTCCCATGGTTCGAAGTATTCAGCAACATTTCTGAACGGACGGTAAATTAAATGACATCAAAGAGACACAAAATGATTTAAATATTAACAAAAAAATGTCCACAAAGAGACAAAATGTCCAGAAAAAGACACAAAGTGATGAGAAAGAACCAAAAACGGACTCGGAAACACAATTACCACAAAATGTCCAGCAAGAGGTAAAAAAAAAACCTATATATATATATAAAAAGAAACAAAAATGCACTAAAATGACCACAATGTCCACAAAGAGACGCAAATGTCCATTTTTCTGTCCATCTCTTACACAACTTGTCCACCGAGGTCATCATTCAGACACTTTTTAATGCATTTCCTCTTCTTTTCTTTGGTTATCGCAGCGTTTCCTCGACTTTCTTGCACTTGTATTTATTTTTCCTTCCTCTATGAAACAGCTTTGTGTTGAACTACAGTGGAAGGCAGCACCGTGTGGAGAATTAACAGAGCATTTTTGTTTGAGGCTGAAGTGGATCCGATATAAAAGAAGGTGATGTGAGATGTTCCAGCGGACTGGAGGACGTCTGAAGGTATACGAGGCCGAGCTGCTCTCCTCTCTGAAAGCTCGCTCCCTGAAACACGTCTGCAGCTGAACACAGTCGGAGTGACATTTCAACGAGGCCACTTGGGGATTCGGGATTTGCAATTTGGCCGTCGGGGCTCTTCGTCTGGTCCAATCTCTCTCTCGCCTCCCAGAACGTTAACGACTCCTGCAGGTGCGTCTGAGGAGCCGAGGCGCAAAACGAGAGCTCTTCAGGTGCCCCCCCCCCCCCCCGAAAAGGAGGAACCTCCGCAGGGTGAAATTGCAGCTGTTTGAGATGGAACGCACTCAGACTGAAAAAGCACTTTGCCGACTCCTCCAGAGGACTCGTTCAGACGTTTTCATTGTTTGGTTACAGAGAACAGACCAAAACGATGGCGGTTTCCCAACAGGACCAAACCGTCATCTACGACCAAGACAAAGGTTTCTATACGACTAATTTTAACGCTGTAACACAAAGGCTTTTGGGTAATTCGGACAGGAAGTTGAGGCAGGCTGTCGTCATCCATTAAACCACAGAAGAAGAAAAAGTAGAGGTAAAAAAAAATACGTCTGTGACACCAAAAGCATGAAAATCTGGTCTTCAATCGACTCACCAGTCAAACATGAAGAGGACAAAAGCTGCAACAAAGATTTGATAACATCCAGTAAAATCTACAGAGTAACTATAAAGAAGCATCTGATCATATTTCAGAAGAAACCAAGTAGTTCGAGTGATTTTTACGAGCAGAAGTGTCAAACCTCAAATGTGAGGGTTCGCTTCTTTTATCCATCTCACGAAGCAGTAAACTCAACTGGTTTCGGCCGTACGGAGACAAATAAAGGTTAAAAGAATAAATCACTTCGTGCACACGGACATGTGGAAGACTTATCTGGACGCGCTGCAGCTGGACGTCGCCGCCTCGTTTCCAACAACCCGTGATTCATGTTCACACGACGTCGCATGAAAGAAGACTTCCAGAAGTGTGTTTACGTGAACACTCTGCTGAGGAGTTTAATTTAGAGGAGGAGAGGAAGAAGAAGAAAGGTTATTTTATTCCAATATACCGGGATCAGCCTCAACATGCAGAGCGCTGACAGGTGAGGGGCAATAACACTGATTATCCCGTCACGTTGGCACCTGTCAGGCGAACAATCGGCTCCTGGAGGCGGAGCTTGAGGAGCTGAGAAAAGTCTGAAAGGAACTCCTGAACATTATATAATTATTAAATAATGACCTGATCGGAACTGAGCCAACTCCAATTATTTCAAATGATGGTTATACTCGTTTCCAATCACCTGTCTGAAAGCAGCACATTTTTTCCACCGTTTCAGGTTCTTCTTCTGTGGTTTAAAGGAACGAGAGAGAAGTAACGCCACCGACTGTATTTTTAGGAGCTTCTAGTAATGAATGAGGGATTATTTTCAGATGGACCTCCAGAAAACTAATAAGAAGGAGTGACTTTAGCTAACAACACCGAGATAACTGATGGACACATTTTATTCACTTTGGATTTGATGAGAGAAGTTGAATGGGAGTCTATGGAGCCGGAGGCTTTTTGGAGCCGACCTCTAGTGGCACTCGGTGGTACTGCAGCCTCATTTTTCAGACCCGGAAGTTTTATATTAAGTCTCTGGTTTTCCCCAAAGTTTAACATTATTTTATTATTTATTCAGCAGAATAAACTCATCATGTTGGAGACAATAAAACTGAAACTATTTGTATGACAATCAATGGTCAAATAAATATTAGGGAGCAACTGGGTATGTTTCCTCACAGGAATACAGTGAACTGATTCACGTGAACATCCCGACTGACACTGACACTAAAAGGTGACGAGTTGGCAGGTATTTAAATGTTAAAAATATTTAAGCAAAAGAAAACCTCAGCAGGACGTCTGATTACAGTTAGCTTCCTCCCCCCTTCATGTTGTCAGTTGCAGGGACGCCCAGAGGAAATCACCCCCGTGGTGCGTGAACACTCTCCACCCCAGACAATCTCATCCCACTACAGATGTATAATTGTTTCTGAGCAGCGTGTTTAATAGATTAGTCCGGTGTCACAATGTTTTAGAGTCATGTGCCGCTGCTGGTTTTTTCCCTCCGCTGGCACTTCTTGATCACGTCAGGAGTCCTTTCCAGTATTATAATCCCCCCCCCCCCTCCCGCCCTTCATCTGTGACCTCCCCCGCCACATCTGAACTGTCGCGAACACTCAGTTTGACTGGCAGACTGCTGGAGAGTTCACTGATCGGCAGACATATAAAAGAGTTCATTAACAGGTATCTTCAAAGTCCTTTTATTATGGAGGACGTTAAAAAGAATGCAAATTTTTATGAAAAACTGAATTAACGTGGGAATAACCTCACTTTGCTTTAAAATACACGTTAAATTAACTCAGACACTAAGATACAGTTCACTTTATACCGTGTAGTGGCCTCCAGTTCAGATTCTGTCCGTCACCATCTTTGCTGGTTCGGAGCAGGAAGTGACCATATTTGGACGAGCTGGGGGAGGAGCCAGCGGAAGATCTGACTGATCTGATTGGAAACCTGACGATACTACGTCCCGCCCACCGATAGCTGTAACCTGACTGAACCACACGCCTGTCAATCAAACAGACACGCCCCCAAAAACAGGACGCTGCCGTCTTCTCCCCATTTCCAGTCAAAGTTCACCATGACAACCAAACAACTTCAGATTCAAACCATCAGCGTCAACAGACCTCAACGCTACACGAGCCGCGAGGTGTCGCGTTCGAAGCCCAACACTCACATTTTAAAAGCCATTTCTCCGCCTGTCGACGCCCACATCTGGCACATCTGGCTCGGAGAAACGAGTTCACGCCCCTTTGATCAGCTGCTGGCAGGAAACGCACCGAAAACACCGAAAGACTCACGGCGACACGACGAGATAAAAAAAACATTAACGACACTCACACGGAGCTGCTGGCAAGATATGGATGAGAGTCTCATTGTTTATGACTCAAGAAGCTGCTGCTGTAAACGGAGCGTCTCGCTGCACTCCAACAGTAAATCAATAACGTCTGGAGCTATAAATGTACCCGAGCACACTTCGTTTGGGTCATTTTTCAAACAACAAAATGTTCAGCTCTCCGGGAACCCCGACGGATGTGATAATTAGAATAGTTGCAGGTACAAGACGTCCACGGACAATAAAAAAAACAAAGATAAAGTCCGTGGAGAAGAAGCTTCAGCGTGTGCACCACAATATTTCATTTATTAGATCCATTAATTTGACTTTATGGTGAGATAAATCCAATCTTCCTCAAAAGTGCACAAAAAAAAAAAAAAAAAACAGTTTCTTGAACTTTTTACACCCAAACAGTCCCGCCCCGCCAAAATAAGAGTTGGAGTTCTGAAAACCAGACTGTGAAACATGAAGTTAAATGTGTTTTAATTTCCTGAAACTAAACTAGTATGAGACTATCACACTCTTCCTCTTAAAGAAGATGAAGGTCTGATTTAGTCCTAACAATGAAACAGTGATGACACATCCAGCTGATGTTCCTGCTGTTTTAATCCTCTCTGTGTGATTGTGATTGGTCATCGCTTTACCGGACGACCACTGAACGTCTCAATTGATTAAATGGACTTTTAGTAAGAAGAAAAACAGCTGATTAAATTATAGATAGATAGATAGATAGATAGATAGATAGATAGATAGATAGATAATAGATAGATAGATAGATAGATAGATAGATAGATAGATAGATAGATAGATAGATAGATAGATAGAAAGAAAGAAAGAAAAAAAAAAGAAGAAAGAAAGCCGTCCAGACTCGAGGTGTTTGTCGCTGGTTTGTTTGGACGTTCATATTTCCCGTCTCTTCCTGTGACAACGTCCCAGTGTGACTTCAGTAGTAGTAAATGAATCACTCACCCTGCTGGTCTGGTTCTGGTGCAGCAGCATCCGGGTCATCTCCCTCAGCGGCTCCTCCAGCCGCTTCCTGAACTCCGCCGACGGCATCCTCCGAGAGCCGTAGAGCTCCATCGCTCGGGCCGCGACCCGGCTGGCCCGCAGGACCAGGTCCGGGGGTCCGAGGGCGGGGGGATCCCTGCAGGCCGCCACCACCGAGTCCAGGAGCTGGACCAGAGTCTCCTCTAGCACGGACCCGGCCTCTCCGTCGCTGGACCACAGAGCCTCCGGACCTCCTTCGACTCGCTGCAGGCTGCACAGAGACTGCAGGAACTGAACCTGAGGAAACGCTGTGTCTCCATGACGACCTCCGGGGCGTCGGGCGGGGGGCGGCGGCTGAGGCTCCGAGTCCGGCAGCAGGAGGTCGGGAGTCTCCGAGTCCGGCAGCAGGAGGTCGGGAGTCTCCGAGTCCGGCAGCAGGAGGTCGGGAGTCTCCGAGTCCGGCAGCAGGACGTCGGGAGTCTCCGAGTCGCTTCCCGGACCGAACAGATCCTGAGAGGCTTCGTCCGGGCGGCTGTCGTTTTCTGGAAGATTTTAGACGGGAAGACGTTTTCTAAAACAGCAGAACAATCCATCGCTTTAACGATCTCATCATCTCTACAGATTCATGGTTTTCATTCAGGCACGACATTCGTCCAACAGTCCAAAGCTGAAATCCTCAAATAACTTACCAACAAACCAAAAAACACGCAGATGTTAAATTGACTATAATAAAAGAATCAAATTAATGTAGTTAAGAAGCTCAAAGCAGCAAAGACAGAAAAAAACTCACTAAAACAATGAATGTATTAAGAAAATCAATGCTGATTCATTTTCTATCAAAGTTGCACAATAAATGACACTATGCCCCGCCCACCTGTATCTGAAGCCTCACTGCACCACAGGCATGTCAATGGCAGTCTATTGCGGACAGCCCCTAGTGGCCCTCAGTGGTACTGCACTTTTGTTTTTCTCCCATTTTTCAGACCACATTCCTGTCTCACTTACCATCCTGAAGATCTTGTTCACGTCCCAACGTACATCATTTTCAGGGATTTCAGGCCGTGAGAGTGAAATCAGAAGTCGATCTGATCTCTGAGACGCAACCTCCATAATTTAGATTTTAGAAACCCGCTGATTTGTTTTCTTGGGGGGAGTTTTAAAGGATCTCGAAGCTCAATCAGGAGCCTGAAAATCTGAAAACAAATCAGTTCCATCGCTGCTCTGGATCCGTTGTCACTGCTGTCCTTTATTCTCCTGCAGCACCATAGCAACAACAATCGGCTCACGCTGCCTAGGTGGAAGAATAATTTTGCACAATTTTCCTCTCGAAAGAAGAAGTGTGATCTGTGGTTTGGTGTGTTGGAATAGAGCCGCTGCAGGGCTGAAATATGAACTCTGTGGTTTGTGACATCATCTATCGACGTTGGTACTTTATGGCATAATTATCATTATTAACTGGAAACTTTTTACAAAAAATAACATTCGTAGTTTCCCGGGTCTGAAAAACGAAGCGTCTTAAAATCATTATGGTGTCGTTATTTACGTCATATCTTCCCTGTGTCGCAACTTCTTTTGTTTACGAAGACTAAAAGGCAACAGGAGTGTAATATTTATTCAGTGTTCGATGCCAGTAACAGTCTCCTCTTCTTCATGAGGTGTTTTATTAAATCCTGACGGAGCTTATACTGTAAGAGTGGCGTAAAAACGAGCAAAAATAAAAGACCATCATCGACTAAACTTTTACGATGGTGACAGACTGAGCTGCGTGCGAGGCGTTCAGGGGCCGTCTGTAAACCGTAGCTACAGAAGATGAATCTGATTTACGCTCCGCCCCTTTAAACGGAGTGAAAACTCCAGATTTGTGGTGAAGTATTGTTACATCCGTCCACTCGCGTCAGATTAAAGCCGCCCTTCAGACGTCCTCCCCCTCAGCACCGAAAGGCATCAACAGGGACACGCTCTGCCTTTTGGATATCTTTATACACCGTCGGCACTTTTTGTTTTCTGACACCGGCTCACCTCTCGGAGGAAACAGCCGCTCCGCAGGTCACTGAATGAATTACTCCGACTTCTCAAGGTGAAACCGACCTGAACGGCTCAGACCGGCGGTTACAGGAGCAGAGGGGATGTCTGGTATGGACGCGGGTATCCGGCCTCACCTGCCGCCTCCTCCGCGCTGCTCCTGGTGTCTGACGTCAGCCTGGAGAGCAGCAGCTCCTGTCGCAGCCTCAGCACCTCCTGCTGCAGCCCCTGGGCTCTCCGCCTCCAGCTTTCATCCCGGCTCTGCAGCTCGCCGCCCAGCGCCTCGGCGTGCTGCCGGCCGCTCATACCCGGGGGCTTGTTCTTTATTACGGCCGCTGCCAGGGCCACTCTGGCTCGGGTGGAAAGCCACTCGGCCGGACTCGCTCCTGCAGCGCACACAGGGAGGAGGGAGGAAAGAGATGTGAGAGGAGGTGCAGGTGTGTCCTGAAAAAAAAACACTATTATTATGAACGTAACTTGGGGTCTCATTTATAGCTGATGACGTACTTTAACCCTCTGAACCAACAAACTGTAAAAAAAAAACATCCACCAGGAAAAAGAACAAAATCTCAGCTTTCAAGAAACTTTTGTTCCACGTCTCATTTAAAATGCAAAGTTTTTCCTCAACATTAGAAGACTTAATGTAAAACCACAGTGGAGAGCACTGAATCAGCTGTCTGTCTGCCTGCCTGTCTGTCTATCTATCTATCTATCTGTCTGTCTGTCTGTCTGTCTGTCTGCCTGTCTATCTATCTATCTATCTATCTATCTATCTATCTATCTGCCTGTCTGTCTATCTATCTGTCTGTCTATCTATCTGCCTGTCTATCTATCTGTCTGTCTGTCTGCCTGTCTGTCTATCTATCTATCTGTCTGTCTGTCTGTCTGTCTGCCTGTCTATCTGCCTGTCTATCTATATATCTATCTATCTGTCTATCTGCCTGTCTGTCTATCTATCTGTCTGTCTATCTGCCTGTCTGTCTATCTATCTGTCTGTCTGTCTATCTGTCTGTCTGTCTATCTGCCTGTCTATCTGTCTGCCTGTCTATCTGCCTGTCTGTCTGTCTATCTGCCTGTCTATCTATCTGTCTGTCTGTCTATCTGTCTGTCTGTCTATCTGCCTGTCTATCTGTCTGCCTGTCTATCTGCCTGTCTGTCTGTCTATCTGTCTGTCTATCTATCTGTCTGTCTGTCTATCTGCCTGTCTATCTATCTGTCTGTCTGCCTGTCTGTCTGTCTGTCTATCTATCTGTCGATCTATCTATCTGTCTGTCTGTCTGCCTGTCTGTCTATCTATCTGTCTATCTATCTGTCTGCCTGTCTATCTGCCTGTCTGTCTGTCTATCTGCCTGTCTATCTATCTGTCTGTCTGCCTGTCTGTCTGTCTGCCTATCTATCTGTCTATCTGTCTGTCTGTCTATCTGCCTGTCTGTCTGTCTATCTATCTGTCTGTCTGTCTGCCTGTCTGTCTGTCTGTCTATCTATCTGTCTATCTATCTATCTGTCTGTCTGTCTGCCTGTCTGTCTATCTATCTGTCTATCTATCTGTCTGCCTGTCTATCTGCCTGTCTGTCTGTCTATCTGCCTGTCTATCTATCTGTCTGCCTGTCTATCTATCTGTCTATCTGCCTGTCTGTCTGTCTATCTATCTGCCTGTCTGTCTATCTATCTGCCTGTCTATCTGCCTGCCTGTCTGTCTGAATTCATTATTAAACTTCACCTCCAGAGTTTTTGTCCACAACATTTTAAAACTCAAGTCTGAAGCTAAGCTAGCAGTTCACTCTAAAACCAGCTGGTGTAGTTTTAATATAAATCCACCTCATGTGGTTCTGATCCATATTTACTACAGAGAAGAGGAAAGTAGCTCAGCTGTGAACAAACAAACAAACAAACCGACACTCAGTTTCAGGAACTTTAAAGAAACGTAAACATCTGTGAGCTAACGTTAGCGCAGCTAGCTCCCGACGCTCCGACGTTGATTGGTGCTCTTCGTTAAGACACCTTTAAAAGGACCTTTTAAAAGTGTCTCCTGAGTCTCCGCTAACGGCCGCATGTCCAGCTCGGCGTCCCCCATAACGACAGCGGCCGGCCGTCCGGGTTTACAGGCGAACGTGGCTTCAGCAGGTCGGACCGGTGTTGCGGTGAAATCCGTGACGGGAAACATTCTGCGACACCGGAAAGGCCGCCATTACAAAACCGGAAGTTAGCTGGTGACGTCGCCATGTGTAACGTGTTTACGAGTATTTATATTATTTATTATATGTAATATCGCACATGAATAAATAAATAAATAAATGATAATATATATAAACAATAATAATAATAGAATTTTAAAAAATTGTAATACTGACATTACAAACCAAAAACAACATGTACAATAAATATATGGAGAGCCATGTGAAAACTCTTTAATCATAGATATTTTATTGAGCTTTCTGTTCATGATTTTGTAATTGTTGCCTCTGTAATATCATTAGGATAATTATATAAATAAAGTCACTTTATTATTTACATTATATTTTCTGTAAGCTAAACAACCTTGAGCAATGTTCCCACTGGTCATTCAAAGCCATTTTCAGAATATAATTAAAAAGAGAATATTTTTCTTGCCCAGAAACAGTGAAATTTGAGATTATTTTCTCATTAAAAATTAATAGAATCTCGAAGTCCCAGACCTGTCCTGCAGTGACGATGTCCACGTACCTTACTAACAGCAGCTTACAGTTAAAATACATATGTGATTTGTAAGTCTCCACAGAAGATAAAATGCAACCATACAAGAAGCTCCCCATAACGAAGGCATGATTATAATATGAAAATGATTTCCCCTGAGGCAGGTTTTCAGCTGCCACGCATACATGTGTTTTTTTTATTTTTTTTTATAAGGTTAAACTAATGTGGCCAAATTCACTGCAAATTCCACAAATTTGCATACAGAGATGGTTAACCCTCTGAACGATTCCTGAGTGACATTTTCAAGTGTCCTCGACAGGCGAGCGCATCCAAACACGTTGGATTGTTTCAACAAGCTCGACAGAATCACCGGCTCGTTATCTGCAGCAGCTTTCTGCATCTCCGTCGTTCCACTTTATTTATTTTCACTTTCTCAGTGAAGTGATCCTTTTGGTTGCAGGCAAAATTCACACCTTAATTTAAACTCAAAATGTTTGAGCTCTTCAACGGTTCATTTAAGGGGTTTAAGTGGTTCAAAGGACTGAAGCACAGTTACACAAGTTCGGGTGTGCGTTACTTAAATATTTCTACTTTATGGGACATCTATAATAAAAGAGGACAATATTGTGTTTCTATAGGCACATACAGGTACATGATTTACTGAACAGATCATTATCAGGCAACAACTGACCACAAAAAGACACAAAATGGCCAAAAACAGACACAAAATGATCACAATCAAATGTACAATAACCACCAAAAAGAAGCTAAATGACCAGAAGGACACACAAAATGTCCACTGAAAAAAGTCTCCACAGGATTTTTGACATTTGAATTTGGCTTAAAATTTACGACTGCCTGCGTTTGACCTCATAAACACGACCCAAACAGAACCTGTGATTCTTGAATGCGCAGACTTGATGTGTAGCTTTAGTTTATACCTTTGATTGTATTTGTCTCTTTTCCTGCTCTGCCACTTGTGTTCGTCTGTCACCCGTTCCTCCTCTCTGATTGGTCGACACTAACGCTTGTTTTCTCTTTGCGCTGCACATTACTCTGACCTTGTTAAGAGAGATGTTTTATAAGAGAGACTGAAGGAGACGTTGTGTGTCTCCATTCATGTCTGAATAAACACGATGAGTTGGCAGCAGGTGTTATTCATCATCGGCGTGATGAATTCTGGTCGCTGAGGTCACACGCCGCCGTTGCTCAGAGAGATGCTTCATTCATCATGGCAGAATACACGACAAATGTTTACAAGGAGAGCTTCAAATAATAACAGATGGCTGATGGATGGATGGATTGATGATGGATGGATGGATGATGGATGATGGATGATGGATAGATGGATGGATGGATGGATGGATGGATGGATGGATGGATGGATGGATGGATGGATGGATGGATGATGGATGGATGGATGATGGATGGATGGATGATGGATGATGGATGGATGGATGATGGATGGATGATGGATGATGGATGGATGATGGATGGATGGATGGATGGATGGATGGATGGATGGATGGATGGATGGATGGATGGATGGATGGATGGATGGATGGATGATGGATGGATGGATGATGGATGGATGGGTGATGGATGGATGATGGATGGATGGATGGATGGATGGATGGATGGATGGATGGATGGATGGATGGATGATGGATGAATGAAGCACCAGCTTGTTAAAGGCTTGCCTATAAAGGAAAAGAAGATCCAAACTACAGTAAAACATGATGTCTTTCTATCATGTTATGAGGATGCTGTGCTGCCTGCTGATACTGGAAAGAAAGAAATTATGAAATCTGAGTTTACTGAGGAGCAAAATGTGTCTCCCAGAGTCAGAGAACTGGGTTGGAGGCGTTCGGTGGCATAATAGAAGAGTTGAAATGGAAAAGATGGACAGTTTGAACGGGTCTGGAGAGGGTGACAGGGAAACTTCAGAGATCTTGAACGCACAGCGATGGAAGAGTACCGATAAGAAACGAAGATTCTGGCATCAAATATTAATGAAAAATGCCAAAGTTTATCTCACCTTTGTACAAATTACTTGTTTTCTCTTGTTCAGTAACCTTGAACATGTTGTCGGAATATTCTGACTATATGAAAGTGTTTAATTTGCATATATTTCTTAAGATATTCTGCTTGAAATTCAAGAGTGTTGATAACTCCGACCAGGACTGCTAATCTAACAGTCGACCTCTTCGTTGTCAAGCTCGGCCACCTTCGAGAAAAAAGCAGCAAGTTGCATTTTAATATCAGATTCAGCCTGTTCGACCTACAGGGACCTGAGAAAGGAAACACAACCAAAGGTAAAAAGATATTTAAATATAACTGGCCTCTTTGTAATTTACAAAAGTGTTCCTGACAAATGAACAAAATTTCTTAAAAAATATTCCATTGATAATTAAATTCAGTGTAGAAGTAGCAAAGTAATTATCTCCTATCTTTCTATGAAAGATGCAAAAGTTACAGATTGTTTTCTACGAAATAAATATGAATATTTATTATGAGTTTTCAAACTTTTTCCAACAAATGCAAAGAGTTTGAAGCTGAAGCCTCCTCGTGTTTCTGTTGGGGAGCTGACCACGGTGCTGAAGTCACCAGGCTTCATTCATTAGTCTGAGAATAATGACCACTGTCTGGAGATGAAGACCTCGGGCTTCATGACCCAGCGGAGTGTCTGGATGGAAGTGTGAAGGACGGATTTGAAGAGGGAGGAGAGTTTGATGCAGAAATGGAAGAATAAAGATGTTTATAAAGATATTTTGACATTTTTAAATGGAAATAACGTATCCTTGTTTATATTCTAGATAGTTAGGAGAAAAAAAATAGCATTTTAGCACAGCAGGGTTTTATAAACTTCAAATTTTTCTTATTTACATCTTACAAGTTTTTAATAATTTGGAGAGCTGCATTTCTACGATAAACATATTTATTTTTGGTTCAGTTAGTTTTGTTTTTTCATTCCTTACTTGATTTAAAAGGATCCTTATTGATTGTGTTTCGTTATTGTTTAAACAATTTTGAATTTTAAGGTAATTTTGCCTTTAATAGAAAACATTATTGAATAGAGACAGTTGTAAAAAAAAAAAAAAAAAAAGCGCGCAAGAGTCCTTTAACCATTTGAGGCAACGGGAGAGGAGAGAGAGAGCATGGGGGGAGGTGGGGAGTGGAGAGAGAGGGAGAGTATAAAAGCAGGAGTCCGACTTCAGCAGCTCTCAACTTGTAAGGAGACACTCAGAGGACTAAACACCTGCGCGCGTGGACGTGAACGGCCAGTGGATGATGGACCCTCGCGAGCCTCTCCTGTTTTACCTCTTGGATGTTCATCAAACGATATAATCATAATAATAATACAAATTATTAAAAAAGGAGCATGCTGCGGGTGAAGTGAGTTCGATGAAGAAGAGGAGGCAGAAATGTGTCTTCACGGGATCACCTGCCGTCTGACCGCCGGGAAGCTGCCGGACATGGAGCCGCTGTCGTTCTGTAGAGGAGGAGACGCGCGCGCGGAGGAAGAACACCTGAGTGGTTTCGGACACGTCTCCCGGCTTTCTTCTGAGCTCAATGACCGGGGCGTCTGACGCAGGAAGGTGGAGTGATGGAGAGCACCAGTCAGCTCAAACCGACGCCGGCCATCTACGGAGAGCTGCTAAACATCTCCGCCAACGACACGTCCAAGGCGGAGGAGAAGGACTCTAACGTGGCTCTCCAGGCGGGTCTGGCCGTGACCTTAACCCTCCTCACGCTGGCCACCACGCTCTCCAACGCCTTCGTCATCGCCACCATCTACCAGTCCAGGAAACTGCACACGCCAGCCAACTTTCTGATCGCGTCGCTGGCGGTCACGGACCTGCTGGTGTCCATCCTGGTGATGCCCATCAGCGCGCTCTACACCGTGAGCCAGACTTGGACTCTGGGACAGGTGGTGTGCGACATTTGGCTCTCCTCGGACATCACGTGCTGCACCGCCTCCATCCTCCACCTGTGCGTAATTGCGCTGGACCGCTACTGGGCCATCACGGACGCGGTGGAGTACTCCAAGAAGCGCACGCCGGCGCGCGCCGCCGGGATGATCGCCACCGCCTGGGTGATCGCCATCTCCATCTCCCTGCCGCCGTTCTTCTGGCGCCAGGTGAAGGCGGAGGAGGTGACGAGCTGCAACGTGAACACCGACCACATCTTCTACACCATTTACTCCACCTTCGGCGCCTTCTACATCCCCACGCTGCTGCTCATCGCGCTCTACGGGAGGATCTACGTGGAAGCCCGGAAGCGCATCCTGAAGCAGTCGCACAACAAGACGGGGAAGAGACTCACCTCGGCGCACCTCATCACCGACTCCCCCGGCTCGGTGGCGTCCACCACCTCCCTGAACTACGGGACGAACGACGCCTCCTCCTGTGACACTACCTCGTCCGCGAACGTGAGCCAAGTCAAAGTCACTGTGTCCGACGCGCTGCTGGAGAAGAAGCGGATCTCCGCCGCCAGGGAGAGGAAGGCCACCAAAACTCTGGGCATCATCCTCGGAGCCTACATCATCTGCTGGCTGCCGTTCTTCATCTACACCCTTCTAGTGCCTGTCTGTGAGTCCTGCTTCCACCCGGAGCTCTTCGACATCTTCACCTGGCTGGGTTACCTCAACTCCCTCATCAACCCCATCATCTACACCATGTCCAACGAGGACTTCAAGCAGGCTTTCCACAAACTCATACGGTTCAGATGGTGCAGGGCGTGAACGAGGAGCCGTGACTCCGCCCACCTCTGTGTCCCCTTCAGACCCGGAAACACGGCAAAGCTGAAATAGACACGCCCACCCATTACAGCAAAACGTGAGATAGCCACGCTCATTCTGTTAGAAATTTGTTGTTGTTGAAATATTCCCACGCAGCATGTTTTATCAGGTTCTAAACCATCACAGATGTTATGTGGCAAAACAGTATTTGGTATGTGTGCAACTCAAAAGAGGCAGCGAGTAAGATCATCCGGCTACGTTATTATGAAGATGTCGGGCCGAAACCGGAAGGATATAGTTTCTAAAACGGGCCCTCGGATAACTAAAGCCGGCTCTGGGCACAAAAATTACACGTTTTCCTCTAGTGGATGAAAAATGAAACTAATTTCATACTTACAGCCATGTGATTGACAGGAAAAATGAAACTTTTTTTGTAAAAAAAAAAAAAGGTGGATGGTTATTAAATAAATAAACTAAACAAGAACATGGTTGGGGTTAGAAAAAACAAACAAACAACAAAGCTCAAGAAAAACTATTGTCACCTCCTTCTAGTAGTCCAAAACGTGACTATCTCACGTTGTTTTTGCTGTAGCGGACGGGCGTGTCTATTTCACGCTTTTCAGGCCCCCTTCAGCTCCACCTCTGATCATCTGTATAATGACTTCAATCATGGGTTTTCCCTCCATCACCCACATCCACGTGGCTTCAGCTCCAGAACGGACAGCTGCTGCAAAGGATTGTGGGAATGCATTGACCGGTTGGATTTTTATCTTCAGCGGATGTTAGGAGGTGGCCGCCCTGCAGCCAACAGTGTTGTTGTACTGACTTGGAGAAAAGAAAAGTGTGTGTGTGTGGGGGGTGGGGGGTGGGGGGGGGGGGGGTGGATGCGCTGCACCAGCCTGCAGCCTTCCAGA
The DNA here is from genome assembly GCF_022577435.1 of Embiotoca jacksoni. Taxonomy (NCBI): domain Eukaryota; kingdom Metazoa; phylum Chordata; class Actinopteri; family Embiotocidae; genus Embiotoca; species Embiotoca jacksoni. The sequence continues at coordinate 72,881 of NW_027185429.1, forward strand.
CTTCACTTTGCCATAAGAGTCAACGACGTTCAGTCGGCTCGTAAGCACAAACAGCTCAACTAAAGCTATACCGAGAGCCCTGAGGGCAAAAAATACGCTTTGTGTTTCATTTTCCTGACTCAATTAGGGGAAATACCGGTGCCTACTACCAGTTTCGTTGCGTTCCTCAGACGTGCCTGGCCCCCGGAGATAAAAAAAAAAAAAAAAAGCAGGATTGCAGTTGGAAGTTTGTTCTCGTGGCCAGTGTTTGTGTTTTACTTTCCTTTTTCTTGCTGTGGCTGATGTTCACTTTAAAAACTTCCAAACTGAGTGTAAATGTTCCAAATCGGTACGCATCAGTGTGATTTTTACATTCATTTGTTGCAGGAAAGTGTGGATTTGCTCAGTCGAATGTGTCTCACACTGTAAAATAGCGCTAAAAGCCCCCCTGGGAGGAATCCAACAGATCCTCTTTAAACTGTGAATATGAGCTTCGATGTTTCATTTCATGTCAGGCTGAGAATAATTATGATCAAACTCTCACACCTGGGAAAGTTGTGGAGGAACATAAATACGTTTTAAATGCTGGAAAATGTCACGGTATTCAGATATTAATCGGCCTCTTTTCCCCCCCAGCAGACCGTCACATGTTAAATGTCAAGCTGCTGATCCTTTAAAAGTCCTTTCGCCTCCAGCTCGACAGAAAAAGATGCAAAAAAACTGATGGAAAAGCGGATTTTATCACGTTTACATCCTACAGCACCCCATGAAGGAGTTTAAAGGCTCATTCTGCCCAAAAATACATCAAATTAAACGGATCTTGGTCTCTGCTGGAGTTCAAAACTGAGAAAATGTTACATAAACGTATACAATGAAAAGAAAAATCTTCAAATAATCACATGAACAAATTAAAAATGTTCTTTAATGGGACGAGACGACCTTTGACTCTTAATTTGATGTTAATCTGTGTAAAATTTCAGCATTAATCTGGACTTCAGTCTGAAAAACACACATGGGAACCAGTCAGGATGATTTAAAGGAATATTTCAGACATTTTCTTGCATTAAAATGAGACGATTGATGCCACATTATGATTTACCGTCAGTCCTCCAATGCTGTTGGACTGTGGCCTACATTACCCACAATGCACCTGCGATCACGGATGGATCAGTCAGAGGTGTGTTAAACTAGTAGCGGCTAACGCAGCCTGGAAAATCCACAGACGCCTGGTAAGATCAAGTTTTTATAAATTAACACTTTTCACTTTTTTTTTTTTTGCTACTTTGTTCAGGGCCCAAGGCGATTAGCTTAGCTTAGCATAAACACTGAAAGTAGGGGGAAACAGCTAGCCTAACTGTGTTCAAAGTTCAAAAATACTCAATTTGTCACTCAGGACTAATTAATTTGTCAAATCTCGTCTCTTAAAATATGTACAGTAGCTGAACTGTAAAAGGCCCCGGGACGAGGCTATTTCTTGGAAAACACCTATAAAAAGTTTGAATGATAATTGTTGCTTTTACATTTCAGTTTGTGTACTAATGAAATCAGCGTGGCACAAGTTAAATGTTGAGCTTTGGTTGGTGTATTTTTAGGCCAGCTGTTTCCCGTTTTTTTTGTCTTTATGCTAAGCTAAGCTAACCGCCTGCTAGCTTTGGATTCATATTGAATCATTCCCTCCAGTTTTTTGTGATTTTTGCGATGACATTTTTTGTGATTTTTGCGATGACATTTTTTGTGATTTTGAAGCCGTTTTCCTCAAAAATTACGATGTAATTTTTTAGAATTTTAAGTTATTTTTGGGGGGAAGTAACAGCCTGTAAGCGTGGCGAATTCCCATGATAAAACCTCCTTTCCCATGAATCCCGTCACTTCCTGTTATTGCGGTTAGCTAGCAGCAGTTTGTTTTGATGGTGAGAGACGAAGGGGCGGAGCCTCGCTTGTTGGAAATGAGGATTATTTTTGGTAATAAAGTCAGTTTTATCTTTGAAAGGCGACTTTATGCTGTCGTACTTTCAGCTGAGCTTCTGTTACAATATTATTTTTCAGAGGACTCGAGGAAATTTAGCAAATTTTGCTGAGATTAAGATCACGAGATCCCGTTTCAGGAGGGACAGACTGGTTAACATGAAGACGTCAGAGTGGCATCAATCTGTTCAAATAGAAAGCTTAATCAGCTTATTTACAAAAACAAACGAACGAACTTGCAGTTTAGAGGAAAAAACGACTAAATGTCCACAAAATGGCTGCAAAGAGAAGCAGAGTGTCCGTAAACCAAAAGAAAAGAGAACTGAATAATATCAGACAGAACATCCTGGTGAACGGTTGTAATAGGTCCCACCTGGTTCTGTAACCCAGCGGCGGGTTGCTGGTCTGCAGCCTTTGTGTTCAGTCCTGATCGGCTCAGTGTGAAACTCATCTGCTCGCCTTTCATCCAGGTTAGCTTCTCGCTGTACAACGCTTCTGCACACATTCGGTGCCGCACTGAAAACCGCTCCACTCCGGAGGATCCGATCCGATCCGATCCGATCTGATCTGGACCGATCCGATCCACGCAGAGCTAAAAAGAAATAAAAACATTTATTTAAAAAAAGCACTGCTGCTGTTGTGAAAACTGGAAAAAAAAAAAGAAGAAACAAATAAAAAGGTGATGGTAGTTGGTTCCACATGTTTTCATTCATTCAACGTGTGTCTGAGTTTGATTCTGAGGAAGCGTTTTTAACTGTGACGACATCACGACGTCGTCGATCACCAAGGAAACGATGAGGATGAATTCCTGATGAGATTAATCTGAATCTTGTGTTTTCATGCACACAGAACGTTTACTGCACATTCATGTTTTGTTTTTCTGACAAGCATCAAACATATGATTTTAAAACTGTGTTCCTGTATTTTAACCCAACAGGTCAAATATTGATGCTTATTTTTAGGCACTAAAAACCGCCTGGTTCAGGACAGGAAAACATCCTAGTTTGGGTTCAAATAAATACTTTTTTCTGCGTAATGTAAATAAATTGAATATGTTACGTTACTTAAAAGAAATCCACGTTCACCAAAGTCCAACGACCTCTGACCCTCCTACTTGGTCTTTAACTGTGTTTCAACTACGTCCCGCCCACCGATAGCTGTAACCTGACTGCACCACAGGCCTGTCAATCAAACAGACACGCCCCCAAAAACAGGTCTTCTTGAATCTTCTTTTCTAATGAATGAGGGATTATTTTCAGATGGACCTCCAGAAAACTAATAAGAAGGAGTGACTTTATCTAACAACACCGAGATAACTGATGGACACATTTTATTCACTTTGGATTTGATGAGAGAAGTTGAATGGGAGTCTATGGAGCCGGAGGCTTTTTGGAGCCGACCTCTAGTGGCACTCGCTGGTATTGCAGCTGAAGACACTTCTGGATCAGAACCATTTTACAGACCTGAAGCTACGAACTCTTTTATAAACAGTCTATGTTTTAGACTCCAAAGGATATCTTTGACAAAACAGGATTATTTGACGCCCTCAGAATGAAAACTCAAGTTTTTATCTGTGTTTATTCTGCAGTAAAATACCCCTAAAACCAAAACATAAACCCTTTAATTTACAGTTTCCTCTTAACCTCTGTCTGAAGCAGCTGTTTTGGGGCCAACTTTAAAAAATCAAGAGCTGTTTTTTTATGTTGCACCACCAAATATAAATATTTATGTCTTGTGCATCATTTTATATTAATTTCACCAACATTCAGCCTGTTTGTATTCTTCGTAAACTTTGGGATCTAAACTAGTTTAAAACTTCCAGGACACGATCCAGGACACAGCGAGGCTCCTCCCACATGAAAAGATGATAATTACCTCCATCAAGAAGTTCGGTCGGCAGCTGGTTGGCTATTTTTGATGAAATTTAGATTTAAAGATTCAGAACCTGAAGAAAAATAAGTATTTATTTTAGACGACATGATCTCAACAAAACATGTTGTGTAGGGAAGAACACGAGACAGTTAAATCACATCTGGATTCATCTGGAAACTAAAATATTTAACACATCAACACGGAGTCAATCTGTAAAACAACACGCAGAGAGGTAAGATGTGAGAGGTCAGAGGTCAGAGGTCAACGCTGTCTCTGCTGGCAGCTCCGTTATGACTCTGGTTCAGCTTCAGACGGGCGTCTGTCCAAACAGCAAAAAGAAAATCGTCCCCCAGCCAACGTCCTTCTCTCCTTTTGTCCAACATGAACACCGTCGGCCCTCTTTGGAAATCAATCGGCGCTGATCGGCGTGTCCGCGGTGGGATGCTTTGGGTGAAACCATGGCAACGCCGGCTGGGCTGGAAACGTGTCGCGCTGCAGGAGCCTAATAACAAACACATCGACTGGAATACAGATGAGGGCAGAGAGGCGACGTCAGGGCGAACAAATCAGAGGATTTATTATGAAAACTACACGTGATGTTTCAGGAACCGATTTGAAGGAGTTTCAACATGTAACAGACGTGTTGTTTGGTCTCCACGGCGACACGTCTCCAGACCTGCTCTGAACGATCGGCTTCTTTTCTGACTTCCCAGAACATCTTTACTGTTAAAACGTTAAAAACACGACAAGCTTTTTGTTCTGCAGCCTTCAGTCGTTTCTGTTTTCACGGAGGATTTCTGCAGCAGCGGAGTTTCTCAGCAGAAGAATCATCAGCAAAATACACTTTCAGTGCAGGAGTGCTTGTAAATTAGCCTCTTTGTCTGTTATATTATTCTATCTGACATGTTTATCATGTTAATACTCCTGCATCAATAATTAGTGAGTGTTTTACTGCTAGAGCTGGTTTAACTACTTTATATATAACCCGGTGGTTCCCAACCTCTGGTTCAGGCCCCTCTAAAGGGTCATAGAATGATTCATGGGAGGAAAGAAGAACATTTAATCTAATCATTATTTTATTCATTCATGTATTTCACAGAAAAGAGCTGTAAATGATTAAAATGGCGACTTAAAGTAAGAATAAAATGATGGTCTATCTAAATTTATGGTTAATCAACAGACGAATAGAATATAGAATAAAAAGAAGTAAAGAAGTTATTAAGAGTAATTAACAAGAATACATACTGAATGATGTTGGATAATTCATTTAATATTTGGAAGAGCCAATATGCTCTGCAGAAATTAAAATTTACATATTTGGTAAATGATGACTTCACCCGTTGGTTTGTGAACAGACACGCCCCCAAAAACAGGTCTTCTTGAATCTTCTTTTCTAATGAATGAGGGATTATTTTCAGATGGACCTCCAGAAAACTAATAAGAAGGAGTGACTTTAGCTAACAACACCGAGATAACTGATGGACACATTTTATTCACTTTGGATTTGATGAGAGAAGTTGAATGGGAGTCTATGGAGCCGGAGGCTTTTTGGAGCCGACCTCTAGTGGCACTCGCTGGTATTGCAGCTGAAGACACTTCTGGATCAGAACCATTTTACAGACCTGAAGCTACGAACTCTTTTAGAAACAGTCTGTAGTTTTATATCTAGTCTGTAGTTTTATATCTAGTCTGTAGTTTAATATCCAGTCTGTAGTTTTATATCTAGTCTGTAGTTTAATATCCAGTCTGTAGTTTAATATCCAGTCTGTAGTTTTATATCTAGTCTGTAGTTTTATATCCAGTCTGTAGTTTAATATCCAGTCTGTAGTTTAATATCCAGTCTGTAGTTTTATATCTAGTCTGTAGTTTAATATCCAGTCTGTAGTTTAATATCCAGTCTGTAGTTTTATATCTAGTCTGTAGTTTAATATCCAGTCTGTAGTTTAACATCCAGTCTGTAGTTTAATATCCAGTCTGTAGTTTTATATCTAGTCTGTAGTTTAATATCCAGTCTGTAGTTTAATATCCAGTCTGTAGTTTTATATCTAGTCTGTAGTTTAATATCCAGTCTGTAGTTTAATATCCAGTCTGTAGTTTTATATCTAGTCTGTAGTTTTACATCCAGTCTGTAGTTGCTACCTGAGTCTGATTGGGGAAAATTTATGACAATAATCTCTGGAAGAAACAGGGTTGTAAAATCTGAAATATTTCCCTCTGAAATGTTGTAAAGTAGAATAAAATCAACTTAAAGTAGCTCTAAACCAAACTTGTACAGTTGAGTAAATTCTCCAGGTTTTTATCTGATGTTTCTCCGTCAGTAAACGGTTGAGCAGAAATGATCTCTCAGGCGCGGCGGCGGGTTCAAGATGAGGAGGACGATACCGTACGTCTGCTGTATATTATTCATCACGACACTGTTTTCACCGGCAGCTCATCGCATAACAAAGACTCATGAAACATTCACAGAGGGCACACACACACACACACACACACACACACAGACACACACAGACACACACACACACACACACACACACACACACACACACACACACACACACACACACACACAGACACACACACACACACACAGACACACACACACACACACACACACACACACACACACACACACACAGACACACACACAGACACACACACACACACACACACACACACACACACACACACACACAGACACACACACACACACACACACACACACACAGACACACACACACACACACACACACACACACACACAGACACACACACACACACACACACAGACACACACACACACACACACACACACACACACACACACACACACACACACACACACACACACACAGACACACACACACACACACACACACACACACACACAGACACACACACACACACACACACACACACACACACACACACACACACGCACTCAGTAGATTCTTTGTCTTTTCGTCGTCGTGCTTCCCGTCCAGCGGATTCTGTGCAGGTTGTTTTTGTTTGTTTGTCAGTGGGATGTTTCTCTGAGCTTCACCTCGCCTACACACACACACACACACGTTTTTTTTCTCTCCACTTCTTCCTGTGTTTTGGTCATTTTCTCTTTCATCCCTGTTTCACTGTCAGATATGAAGCTCATCTCTGAGCGACAGCTCGTCAGAGATCTGATGCATTTTCTCTAGGATGTAAACATCAAACAGGAATTTAGCGGCAAATCTTTTCTTGTTATTATAAGTCCAGTTAGTTTTATTTACATCATCCAGTGTCACAAATGACTTTCAAGGTTTTGAACAATATTTACTACAACATGAACGAGTCCTTAACAAACATCTCTATTCTGTTATTGCTGTTGTTACTTTTACGGCTCAACTTGGGAGCCGACACTGAAGAGCTGCTGGCAACGAACGGATCGAGCTAAAAAAAAAGACGTGACGCAAGTTTCAGGTGGTGTCGCTATAACAACCAACTACTTGCAGAGGGAAACAAAACCCTAAAAATGTTTACTTCTGATACCTCACTTCCTGTTTAGCCAAATGCTAACTTGAATGCCGCTCATCGATTGGATCAAATTCTGAAGGTGAAACGATAAATCCACCAGGGGGCGTTGCTCCCATGTGGATACATCAACAAAAAAAATCACCCTCAACCGACTCCGACTGGAACAAATCAGGTCCGTGTGTCGCTGCCTGAAACGTTGTAAAGGACAAAACGCTTCCACTTCCTGTCCCCGTTTTAAGACCTCCTTCTCCTCTGCAGCCGCTGAACATTCATGCTCCGGTTTGAGAGGCGTCGCAGGTGCACGGAGACGTAAACTGTTGGCTGAAGACGGAGGAAGTGAGCAGCTTAATAAACGCCTTGAACAGTTCCTCCCATCGTAGCGCCAATACTCAGGATGACAGCTGAAACATCGTGAAGGTGAGCGGAGCGACGATTAAAATAATAATTCAGAGGATGGACAAGGACGGAAGAGTCCGACTACCTGGATCGGACCTGCCGAAGGACCAACAGGTACGAAAGACCCAGTTTTAGAAACATACGAGAAGTGAAACCTTCAGAATGGAAACGCTGCATGGACATATTTAATGTCCTGCAGCTGAGAAAAACACGATAAACGCATTACAGATGAATTCTTTACGGAGTACGAACACCTGAACCTGTCGGTCCTGCAGCCGGACGGGAAGACCGCGACGTTCCGTCTGGACGCAGGACATACATCATTTATGAAGACTGTAATTATTGTCTTTAATAAGAGCCAATACATCATTTACTCATGCTTAAAGTCTAGGGTTGCCAGATTGTGGAAAAACATGCAGGATATCTGGATGAAACTCTATTAATAATTTTTTAATTTAATTGTATTTCACTTTATTAACCCCCGAGGGGAAATGTCTTCACTACAGCAGGGGGGCTCTCAGGGGGGAGCTGCTGCAGCAGGCTGCCACTAGCGCGACGCCAGGTAACCTGACCTGAGGTGCATGTTTTTGGATGATGGGAGGAAGCCGGAGAACCCGGAGAGAACCCACGCAAGCACAGGGAGAACATGCAAACTCCGCACAGGACCGGATTCAAACCTAGAACCTTTTTGCTGTGAGGCGACAATGCTAACCACTGCACCACCGTGCCGCCCAACTGCTTATTAACGTGTCCAGTGCACTTCAAACTTTAGTGAACATCTTCTTTGTGCCGTAAACTGTAAAGAAAAGTTTTTGTAGTCGTCCGGATCTGTGAAAAGTGAAGTGCAATACCGCTGACGGCCACCAGGGGCTGGCACCCAAAAAAAATCTCCAAATCCTTCTGAAGGAGCATTGAAGGGAAGTGGTTTTATTGGAGGGCATCTAGAAGCCACACAGGCTAACATTTATCAGGCTAACAGGCCGGTAGCGTAACGCAGGTCATTGGAACATCAACATTTATTCACGTACGAAGAAAAACGATACGATAAAATTCAAGATGTATTAATACAATATATAAAAAATATCAACTTATCATCAAATTATAAATGAACAATTTTCTGAAAATGTCAGCGAACACGTCACAACTTTCAGAAAATCCTGACGTCGTGAGCGCCACTAGAGGGCGACGTTAATTTGGTAGCGTGTCCCCTGAGTCGCAGATTAACACCGGCAGTCTGAGGTGGACGACACAGAGGTCAGAGGTCAGTAAACTGCAGATAAACAAAGGATCCTCACTTTCTGTTCGTGAACTAGCTCGTTTGTTTTTCATGTGTTTGTGTCCTTCGTCCTTCAGGTGATAATCTACGCAGGAATAGTTTGAATTCAAGGCCAAATATTTACCTGAATTCTTTTCTTTTTTTTTTACAAAGGATGTTTTTGAAATGCTTCATGGAGACGACTGAAGGACACGAGCCCGAACACACGCTTTAACCCTCGTGTTGTCCTCGGATCAAAATGACCCGCAGCTGTGTTCAACCAAGTTCTATTTTATTTTCATATTTTTTGGGATCATTGGTGACGAGGAGGCTGTTTCTTTAAAGAATGATGACCAATGATCCCACAAAATATAAAAATATAGAAATAAAATAGAACTTGGTTGAACACAGCTGCGGGTCATTTTGACCCGAGGACAACACACGCTTTAAATTGATCCCTTCACGTTACTATAATCTTTATATAAACATGTGTATACGAGGAGATCTCACGCACACGCAGCCTGTTGAACCCGCTCGGTGCTGCCGAGCTCCAGCAGTGATGTCATGTCTTGTTTATTTTGGAGAACCGGGACCGTCGGGCCTTCAGCTGACGATGATTCAGAGACCAACTGTTTGCATAACGCTCTCTGCTGCGCTGCCGGCCGAAGAGGAGGAGGAGGAGGAGGGGGATGAAGAGGAGGAGGAGGAGGAGGAGGAGGAGGAGGAGGAGGAGGAGGAGGATGAAGAGGAGGAAGAGGAGCGGGTGAGGAGGTGCGAGACGGACCGCTGACCTGGCGGGCAGCGACCACATCGCTCTCCAGAAGCGCCTGCTAGCATCGAGGCTGCCGAGTGGGTGTAATGATGATGATGATGATGATGATGACGATGATGATGATGCCCTCGTCTCCAGTGAAACACGTCCATCCTCCCGGCGAACAGAGGAGAGGAGATCCAGGACCAGCTGGGGTGGAGAAACCAGGCGATTAAGAACATTGTTGGTTCAGATTATCATCATCAGAGGAAGAATGAAATCCCTCCTGTTCATAACTTGATTCCTCTAATCGAACGGCCGAAACGGTCCGTTTTAAACAAGACCTGAAACATGAATTCATTTCTCTGCGGACGGACTGGCTGCTTCCTTCCAGTCCTCACGTTAAAACCACGTCGTGACTCTGCAACAACACACAGATGAAGCAGGCGGATATTTGCATTTCAAAACCTCTCAAACTGGTCCTTTAATCTTTTGCTCTCACGTGAAACAAGTTGCTTTTTGTTTTGGTGTGAAGATAAAAGTTCCCCGGAGAGACTGTGACTTTTGGTTCTTTTAACGATATTCATTCTGCTTATTTGTTGCATTTCACAGATCACGGACATGCAGGCAGAATCTCAGGAAAGAAACTATGACGCCTCCGATAAGCAGCTTCTAACGACCAGGAGTTACGTTTCATTGTGAAGTTGTCATGTTAGCAAATCGATAAAAACCTCAAAATGACAAATATATTTGCGTTCAAATGACGGCGCCCTCTAATGGCTATAATCATTATAATTGGGAGAAAATGAGGAAGTCATACGGTTACGGGAGGAGGTCGGGGTCGACAAAACATCGGACTTTAACACAACTTTAGCCACCTGTTTACTATTGTTACCATGACGACAACGTACTTATTTGACCTCAAACCCTGTTCTTTTGTGAAATTTAAACATACGATAATAACGTCAGCGAATGCGTAAAGAGAACGTATGTTACGTTAAACTAACAGCGCCCTCTGGTGGCTGGAGTAATTCTAACACGGGTAAATGAGGAAGTCATGGAGGTCGGGGTGGATGGAGGGCGTGTAAAGCACTTTACTCTCAAAGATGGAGGTTCACGTCCAGACTCCTGCTTGTGGTCAGAAAACAAAGGCAAGAAGTTCAAAAGAATCAAAAGGATTAGATAAAGATTGTTGAATTACATTTCAATGCTGCTAAAAGGCTTCTTTTTTTAAACACTGGTTTTAAGAAATAATTTGTCATAACTTTCTGTCAACAAGTTTACATCGTACAAACGGTCTGAAAACGATTAACTCACCAGCTAAAAATGTGAAATCCGAAGAACCAGCTCTTAATTTTTATCATTTAAAAGCCATTTAAAGGTATTTCATAACTCTAAACATCATAGCAACGACATTTAATAACGCAACAAAATGCTTTGATTTATTTTTAAAATGTCATGAAGATGTGACTGCTTCAGTCTGAGCTGTTAACTGTGCTGCTGTGATGTTTACATGAGAAGTAATTAAGCTTTAAATATTCCTCAGACAGAAATAAACCCGAAACAGCGACGGCACGAAGGAGTTCATTAAAAAAAAGAATTGAAGCAATTAATGGATCCATAAATTAAACTAATCGTTATCTGCAGCTCTATGTTTATCACAAATATTCCTTTATCTGCTTAATTCCAGTCGAGTGTTTTCTAACATCCCTCCATCCCCGGCACAATCTCCACCCAGCTGTCATGTCGCCGCCTTTAAACAAGCGCTCCCACTTCTTCCCTCAGCAGCTGTCGGGACTCCCGGAGACTTTCTGAATGATCAATTTATGCAACTGTCTTCGAAGTACTGCTGAGAGAGATGTGGAAATACTGTCGAGTGTGCGCATCGACCGGCTCGCCTCCTTCCTGTCCGTCACGCTTGGAGGCATCGACTCGATGAGGTCTGCTGTTTTAAGGCCTTAATCAGGTGCGTTTGTCTGCTTCACGTCGGCGTGTTTTTTTGATCACGTTTTAAAGGCGTAAATTGAACAGAACACGTTATTTACGTCCTGAAAAACCTTTCAGACTTTATTTCCTCCAAACAGTCTGATTAAAGAGGGAGTCGAGGTGCCGTTTTAACCTCCGGATGTTGCCGAGTCGTCGATAATGACGAGTCCCCAGAATGAGCCGATCTACGACGGTGAAAACTAATAAAAGACGGCGATGCGAAGACGAGTCGGTTCGCTGGACGTCTCAGGTCTCAAGGACTCAGATCAAAGGAAACGGTGAGAAGATCCCTGAAGTCCGTATTGATTGTTGTCGAGTGTTTGTAGAAACTGTGGAGACATTTGAGTCTGAAGCGAAGTGACGGACGGATCGACCGTCGCTGTCGTCGAACACGTTCAGGAGTTTTTAAAGACTGATGACGAACAAAGTGAAAACCGAAGCTGTGCTTTCACGTCATTTCATTTCCAGACACGAAGACGTGTTTTGAAGCGACTTCACACTCGGCCGGTTATCGACTTCCTGTCGGCTCTCGTCACTTCGTGCTCGGCGTTCTCGTCATCGATCGTTGTTACGCTCTTTTCCAGCGGCCGACGGACGCTCGGTGACCTCGAGGACCTCCGGCCCCCCGAGGGCGAAGAACCCCGAAGTTCACGCTGGAAACTTCCTCTGAGTCACACTTCATCTCGAACAGAAGTTTTGATCGAGTTTTTAAGGTGAAAATCACTAAAGTGTTTTTTTTAAGTTGACTTCAGACGTCGAAGAGTTTCCTCTGAAAACAAAGAGTTGATTTCAGCTCATTAACGTTTCTGTTCACCTTCATTTGTCTCATTGAGAGCAGAACTCAGATTCTTCATCAGAGCTGCAGTCACTGTTTTTACCTCGAACACTGTTGTGTGTTGTTTGTGTGTAGTTGTTGTTGTGTTCCTGAGTTTTGTGTCACGAGGCGGATGTTTTATTTTGTTTTGCATTTCCGTGTCGTTTTTATAGTTGATTTATGTCTTTTTCAAAATGTTTGCACCTCTGATTTAAGTGTGAAAGGATTCTGCGTGTCTCCTTTTGTGTCTCTTCTACATCGTTTGTGGTTCTTTTGAACCCCCCCCCCCCCCCCCCCTCCCCGCCCCGGCCAGCCGAGCGATCCGTCCGCGGCTCTGCGTGATAAAAACGACTCCATCATGCGGTCTGCGGGCGGTTTGAAGCGCCTGCGGTAACGATCCGCCTCTGATCCGGACGTCTGATTGGAGCGGCGCCGCCACCCTGCGAGCGTCTCGCTGTAACGCTCGGCGACACTGTTTACTCCGAGATGGGAAACATTAGCGGTGGATTGGCAGAAGGACATTACGTGTCAGACGTGGCAGACGAGTCCTCGGCGGCGCCACACATCCCTGATAGTGTGTGTGAGCGTCTCAGCCTCACTCGTCCAACCCTGAACCTCCATCTCTGTCGCCACGACGACGACGGACACAAATCAATTGCATATTGGCTTTTTTCCAACCGTCACTTTTTCCTTTTTTCTTCTTTTTCTACAGCTTCAGAGAGTAATTTTCCTCGGCAGTTTGAGCTCCAGATATGTGCGGGGTGATTCGGCGGCGGTCCTTCACAGCTCTCAGCCCGGCCACAAAGACCCGCTCCGATCCGCCGCCGCTTATCGGCGCCGCCGTGTGATTGCGGCAGCGCCGAGATTGTGGACGGTAAATGTCAAGATACTGCGGAGCGAGCGTCCGCCTGAGAACGCGTCTCGATGGAGGAACTTTCATCCCGTTTGATGTGCTGAACGTCTGCGTTGAGCTGCAGCTGAGCAGAAACAGATAAAACAAAAAAAAACCAACAACCACCACGCTGGCCGGGAAAACACTCCAGATCCTCGTCAGCTCAGATTAAAGAAAACAGACCATTTCTCAAGTCAATGATAACTCACTTCATGTATGTGTTTCGCTCCGGTAACACGCTAAAAACACGGCTGCAGAGGAAAGAAAACAGCAAACATATTTCAGCTGGAATATAGTTTATGAGCACAGAATTACACAAACAGGAAGCCATTAAAAAAACATGAGGTTCGGCCACAACACGTATTAATAACGCTCCGATAAACACACGAAAAGCAGCCGTGTTATCGGGCTTGTATGTAAATATTAATATCTGATCACGGCACGGCAGCCTGAGGAGGAATTTTCACTCCAAATAAATGAGGTTTTATTCGGTTGTGTAAAAGTGATAATTGTGTTGTTGAGGTGAGAAGAGGCCGAATGTCTCAACAACTTTCACTTTCTAAACCAACGCTGCCTTCAAACATGGTCGTATTCACCGCGGACACGAGAAGAGTCCGGATGAACGGCGCCCTCTTGTGGTGTTCGCCACGTCGGAGCTAAATGTTCTATCGGCCTCGAGTTCACGAGTCGTGACGTGTTTGCTGACGTTTACAGAAAGGTCAGAGGTCGCGGAAGTTCATGTTTGGTTCTCGGGAAGAACGAAACGCCGTCCGGATGATGAACCGACGATTCGCTGCAGGACTGAAACCACTTTGAGGGAAAATGTCAAGCTGGCGTCCTCCAACGCGCAGAGACGTCTGTAATTTACATGCATTGAGGTTCCCGCCTCTCGTCTCCGGGAGGACTTAATGCGAGCCTCCCGCTGCCCGTTGTTTAAAGGAGCTGATATGTGGGAGGTCAAAGGTCGCCGCAGAGTGTTGTCGAAAAGCACAATCGCACATTAAAAGTGAGTTTCAGAGGCGGCGAACGGACTCACTTAACCACGGCGAGAACGCTCGGAGCCCTCGATGGGGCAGAATACAAACAAGCTGAAGAAAGTCAGGGGTCAGAGGTCGCAGCAAAGATATCGTAGGTGGAGAATAAATGCCCGATAAATGTTCACGCAGCCTGTTCGAGCCGAACTGTGCTGCGATGGCGGATTTCTGTGAATCCGGATGGTTTTCCGTGTCGCGGTCCTCGTTGTCGAGTAACAGCGATACAGACGGTGACAGAAAGTCAAGGAGAGCCTTCCTCTCCGAGGCATCAGCGAGGTGTTCGTCATCGCCTCTGACCATCTGCACTCCTGTTTGTCTTTTATGTTCCTGCTCGTTGAGCAGGTAGAGAAATGTTCCGTCTGTTTCTCAAACAGAAGTAGAATATAACTTCAACACAAGGTGAAGCTTCGTTAAGTCACCGAGCTTTAATAGATGGAGGCGTTTTTACCAGCTGGTATCACCGCACCAACAACCGCGTGGTTAAGGTTCGAAAAAGATCATTAAAATACAAACCTGTTTCCAACAAAGTGGTGACGCGTGTAAAATGTCAATAAAAACAGATTGGGATGATTTGCAAATCATGTAAATCCATATTTAATTAGACCAAAGGTGAAAACGTGTTGTTTTCGTGTTGAAAATGTTGAAACGGAGAAATTTAACTATTTGATGAAAAATATCTGCTTATTTTAAATTTGATGGCATCAACACGTCTCTAATAAATTGTGACAGGGTCAACAACAAAAGACTGGAAAAGCTGTGTCACACGGGTCCTCAGGCAGCACTGCATTAAAAACACACTATTCTGTAGTGGAAATCACTGCATGGGCTCAGGAACACTTGTGAAAACCATCGTCTGTGAACACAGTTCATCGCTGCGTCCACAAATGCAGGTTAAAACTCTCCAAAGAAACCAGATAGAAACCAGATCCAGGAACCTTCTCTGGGCAGCGTCCCAACCTCTTTGGAAATGAATTTATAAGTGATTTTACATAAGTGAAGATTCATACATCACAAAAGTAACTCAACGTTTTCTCCTTAAGTTAAATATGTTATGTAATGTACGTATCCTCTAGTGGACAGACAGGTGTATTACTCACTAGGGCGTGATACTAGACTGGCTGATAACGGTTTCAATCCAACTGATGTGGAACTTTTCTCTGTTGCATCTTTCAGAGTTTAAGTAGAAGTACAAGCGAGATAAATTAAATGATCAGCTGCAGACATAAAACAGATTTTGCCGTCGAGACTTTGCGATCAAAGTTCTCCGTTTTGTCCCGATGTTCAACCGTCACACGGGGAGAAATTCATCAGAAAGGAGGAAACACAGAAACCAATTTCTGCACCAATGGCAGCAGGAAATGGGCTGAAATGCAATTCAGCGACGAGACAGTTTGAAGAGAAAAAGCTTCCCGAGAAAAAAACAGGAAATCACGAAGGCAGATGAGGCGGACGGAGAAAACGAGCACAGTAGAAAAAAAAGAAATTACAACATTTTATCACAAAATCACTCAACCGGACAGCGACTGGTTAATATTAATAAGTTAATGCTGGTTATATCAGAGTTTTCTGCTCACTCTAAACTCCACAGAGCCTCAAACAGAGAAATGAGGCCTTCTGATGTCAAGTAAAAAATATTACAGGCTGTTTCAGCCCGTCAGTGTCTCCTTAATTTAATGCCTCATGGGATATTTATTACTGCTGTAAGACTTCTGTAATATTCGTTGAAGGAATTACATCTTCCATCTACACTCTGTTCTTTGAAGGAAGTTTTAGAAAAGACTCTTTAATCTGCAGAGCTGCTTTCAATGTTAAAATAAAATGCTGTTCTGCATTAAACCTGACGCCTGCTGCTGCAGCATCATTTTACTGAGAATGAGCCAAACAAACACACTTCTGCGACACTGTGTCGGAGTTTAGATGCTGGAACAGGGAGGCAACGCTGCCACCATCAGGCCAAACTGAAAACTACAATATTACGCCTTAAAAAAGGCGCAGAAACCGTAAATACATTTTGGATAAAAACATAATAAAAACAACTTTTTGTCATTTTTTTGCCAACTTTGGACAATAGATTGAGATCTACCGGGGAACTAGTGCTAAATTTAGAAATAATAATAATTTTTAACAATAACGAGAATTAAGTAACAAATATAAACTGTGTAAACTTCCTGTTTCATTAGCGACTTAGCTAAAGATGTTGCTAACGGATTAACAAAGTTGATTAAATTTAAGCCGGAGAGCGACGGTGACTGATCAGCAGTTAGCATCTTCTCAGCAGATTTAATTCACTGAGCACATTTCTGGTATGACTGGGTTTTAATTATTTCACTCAACACGCAGAACTTATCTTCAAAATGAATTCACTCAGCTCGTGATAACGATGCTCGTTTTCATTTTAAACCTGAAAAACTTCATTTCAATGTCTCTCAGATATCAAACTTTCCTCGTCCTTGTTTTTTTTTCCTGATTAACTCGAACGTCTCGTCTCTGACTTTTGTCCATAACGAAGTCCAAACTTGGAATTAATGAAATAAGTCGTGAGCCGCTGTTATTGAGAAAAATTGGATAATGAAGTCATAACAACAAGGAAACGGTTTCTTGTCTGGAGGTAACAAGATAATTAGGTCTTGATCTTGAGATGACAAGCGCACCAAATAGATTAGCGAGCGTAGCCGGACAGAATGAGGCCGGCTGTGGGCTGAAGTCTGAAAAGGAGATGCGATCAAACGGTGGAATTAGTTTTTGTACTTGACTAACAGGATGCACACTTCAGAGAAGTTCACTTCTTACATCCTCCATGTGGCTCCTGAAGAGGTTAAAAGAAGTCAGAAAGATAGTCGTGATTTTGAGTCATTACCTGCCTGACTTCTCTTCATGACTGCTGTCGCCGAGAATAAAACCACGTCGGACAGAAATCCCCCGGAGGAAACGCATGAAGGTCGTCTCTCACTGCCTGGAAACCTCAGCTCCTGCGTTACCCTTACTTGCGTTAAAGAGGGGGGCGGAGCTTCCTCGTCCGAGACCGAAGAAGGATCGTCAGGTGAGGAGACACCAGCTGGGTTTTCTTTGTGTCACCGTGAATTCGTCCCCCAGAGTCAGACCGAGTTCCACTGGGACCTTCTGAGGCATCTGAGGGGAAAACATTCGCTGTGAACCACCTGTACTGTGGCGCCATGGCAACAGGGTTCTCCAACATGGACAACGCGTCCGACAACAGTGGAGGAGGATGAATCAGTGGAAATCACTGCATGGGCTCAGGAACACTCAGCTGTAAAGGAGGCGTGCTGAAGATTTTCTGGTACCAAACATCAGCCGTTTCTCTGCTGCAGTTTCAGGTTATGACATCACAGATGTTCTCGTACCAGCGGTCACGTTAACGTGATGATGTTGATCGAGATACGACTCGGAATACTTCCCGATGAAGGTTGTTGCTTCCTGTTCAACGCGGCCTGAAGACCGAGTCACCCTTCAAACTTTGAGCTTTCTGACGAGCTGTCGACGACGTGCGGTTTAACGTACGACGACGTTGTGTCTGAACTTTTGTTCCTGCAGGTCTCTGAACTCTTCGAGATAAAGAAGAGAAGTTTTCAGTCCGACGAAGCTGCAGCTTCTGACACTTGCTGCTGTTTTACGGCTGTAATAATATTGCGGTGTCTCCGGTACAGCGGCAGCTATTTGTCTGCAGATTGATGGTGTTTACGAGCCCCTGATGCACACTTAGATGGGTTTTTTTAAATCATTTTTTAATTCGCCTGGTTTTTAGTCTTTAGCAGTCGTCTCCGTCTCGCCGTCTGGCAGCGCTCCGCAGGGAGCGAATCCTCCCAAATAACACAGGAGAGCTCTGCTGTTATTAAAGCCGTCTGTCTGTCTGTCTCTCAGCGAACCTCCCGCTAAAATAACAGTTTAGACAACATTTACATTTCTGCCTGACGTCCGTCTGCGTGACCGGAGTTCTTCTGATCCGCGGTGAAAATATCTGTGATGTTAACAGACGCTCTGATCAGCAGACGTTATTCATCTGAGAGCAGCAGCAGATTTAATCTGACAACAGCTGAATTAACCCTTCGAGAGCTCTTTAAGCAATCGATAGAAGAAGCGTTCGCTGTTAAATAAATGTCAATGTTAAACGCGTATTTAAATAAATGCTTGTACATTGTGGTACTTTTATTTTATCAAATGATCGAAGTAATTCCACAATACAGTTTGATTTCAGCAACTTAAAGTACCCGATTAGAGGAAGAGAAATTGTTATTGTGGACAAATAAACTGTCAGCATCTGATTTCTAAAAGCACCGAACAGACTGGGAGGAGGTGGGGGTGGATGGACGGCCAGGACCTCCGTCTTTTAACTAAGACCTTTTTAGATCTAAACTAAAACACACCTCCACGTATGTGTAACTTTTACCTGTTTATTTATTCACTGTACTATAACGGTTTCATATCAAGTTTCAGAAAACAACAGAAAACAGAAGTTGTCCTAAAGCAGAGCCTTGATGCACACCTGTTAGCTAAATGTGATTCATAACTCTGTGCAGCAACGAGGCCAAAAGTTTTTTAAAAAATGTATAAATTTAAAATGTATTTTTTTAAACTGGGAAAATTTAAATAAGAACTCGAACTCGAATAGAAGCTGTTTCAAATAGAGGACTGGTTTGAATTTCCATGAGGCGATAATGCGTTCAGCGGGCGTACGAGACTAAAATACACTGTAAAAGCTACAGAGAGCGACGGATCTAGTAATGAAATGCAGGTCTGTAAAGAACCGGAGACGTTTTAAAAACAAGAAAATAAGCAGAGGCTTCAAATTAAGTGAGTTTCATTATCCTGAGGACATTTTATACCTGCAGAATAAAAAAAACAAACAAAAAAAAACATTCAAGCATCCAGGGAAGAAATACAATCTTGTGCTCTGCTAAAAAAGGAGAAAAAACACGAAATAGCTCGTTTCCATCTAACAAAAGCAAACCGCAGTCCTTGAGAAGCCATTATACGGGCCGTGGTGTGATTATGCAGGAGTTTAATGTGGCGTTTTGAGAAGCGAGGTAATCTGAGGTCCTCCCGGTCATCACCAGTCAGGCTGAGACGTCTCTTGCTGTCCGTCACCGGGCAGGTTGACCTTCGTCCTCAGTCATCGAAGAGGAGCGACAAAAACACAACAACGCTGCAGCTCCCGGCGCTGCTGAATAAACGTGTTGAAGTGAGATGTTTACGACCTCACGCCGGTACAGAATGGCTCGGCCTGGCTCGGCCCTGCTCGACTCGGCCCCCGCTTCTCAGAGAAAATCTACTATTCACAAACCAGATCTGTGATTGGCCGCGTGGCTACGAAGACGGACTCGTGATTGGCCACCGTGCAAATATTTTTTCTCTCGGGTCTAAAAAGTGAGGCCGTTGCAAAAGTGCCTAAAAAGAGCAATACCGCTGACGGCCACTGGGGGGCGGCTCCAAAAAGGCACACACGTAAATGCATTTAGCCGAAGATGCAAATTTCTCGTCAATTTGCCCCCCATCCCCCCCCTCCCCTCACCATTAACACATCAGAGCCCAAGGGCAGCGGGACCCTGGGGATCGAACCGCCAACGTTATGATTATCGGACAACCTGCTCGACCATCTGCGCCCCCCTCCCCTTCCCCTCCCTCCCCCCCCCCCCTCTCACCCACCCCTCTCACCCACCCCTCCCCCTCCGGCGCTAGTTAACAGTAAACACAATTTAGAAAAGCTGGTAACGGGGTCTGAATTCAGTACTCACACGTCTGAATATTTTGATTATTGCAAAAGACTGCAAAAATCGATTTTCCTTATTTTGTACAATAAATTCATTGTAATTTGTAAAACTAAAGCAGCTGTTGCAAATATGTATTAAATATAACTACAGTATATTTATAGATTAACATTGTATATTCTTCTTATTGTTTGCTATAGCTTCACAAAAAAAAAAAAAACCTGCCGTTTTCTAAAAGAGGAATAAAAGCGTCTTTTCTTCCCTGAAGCTTTTGTGTTTGTTTGCAAACAACAAGAACAGAAACCCGACGTGAACGGTGTTTTCTGGCTTCATTAGCAGTCCGCTCGGTAATCGTACATCAGGCAGAGCTTAATGTTCTGTCTGTCAGAGGATCGACGGTGGAAGCGGCGGCAGGAATAATTAACGTGTCAGTCGATAATGCGAGTGTGATAATTGTCTGGAGG
The DNA here is from genome assembly GCF_022577435.1 of Embiotoca jacksoni. Lineage (NCBI taxonomy): Eukaryota > Metazoa > Chordata > Actinopteri > Embiotocidae > Embiotoca > Embiotoca jacksoni. Next base: position 93,519 of record NW_027185429.1, read on the forward strand.
ACGGCTGCCACCGCCGGCGGCACTTCACTCGGTCCGTCCCGCTGCCGTGGGCGGCCGGGCCAACAGGTGACCGAGTCCCACACAGAGGCAATCGCACCGAGAGTCCGACCGAGCGGGTCGCCACGGTTACGCCCTCGTTTTACACTCACAACACAGTCGCTTTGTGGTTTTTAATATTGCAGCATAAAACCGTCTGAACTCGTCTTTTTTACGTTTCTACTCATACTGACAGCTGCAGCCTGCGTTTATAAGTAGTGCATCATGGGAAGAAAGAACTGACAGGCGACGCCCCGCCCACTTACACCAGAAACACGACTGTACCACAGGCCTGTCAATCAAACAGGTCTTCTTGAATCTTCTTTTCTAATGAATGAGGGATTATTTTCAGATGGACCTCCAGAAAACTAATAAGAAGGAGTGACTTTAGCTAACAACACCGAGAGAACTGATGGACACATTTTATTCACTTTGGATTTGATGAGAGAAGTTGAATGGGAGTCTATGGAGCCGGAGGCTTTTTGGAGCCGACCTCTAGTGGCACTCGCTGGTATTGCGGCCTCATTTTAGCTACGGACACTTTTATAAACAGTCTGTGGATGAAACCAAAGTCCAACTGAAGGAAGAAAAGCAGACAAACAGCACTTCCTGTTTATCCACTAACGACGGGAGGAAGCAGATTCTCATTTCCAGGTTTCAAGACATTTCACAGCCTTTTGAACCTCCGGCGGACCGACGCCGAGCATCTCTTGGTCCGAATGAACCCGCTGCTCATATCAACTATTTAAATACAAAAATCCAGTCAAACTGTCCCGCTGATGAAATCTTCCCTCAGGAGCGAGCATGAAATCTGAAGTGACATTTTTCTCTTGAACATTGACGAGGCGAACGCGCTGACCTGCTCAGATTAAAACTAAACACAGAACAAAAGCAGCGGCTCTCCTCGCTGGATTTCCGACGGCGTCGTTGTCATGCATCGCGGCGCTCTGCGGACCGCCCGTTGCCTAGGGGACGCTCCTCGTGGAGGAGTCGGAGGACAACCTGCGTCTCCTGCCTTTCATCTCAACTTCTACAGTCGGAGGGCAACCCAATCTGATAAACTGCATTTTAACACTTTGCTTCTGGTTTTTTATCCCACTTGCAAAAGAGTAAATTTATGTTACACAACTGTGTCATTTTATAATTAAATGCAAATTAAAATTATGTTTACAGCCAAAACAAAAACACATTTTGATGGTGTTTTTCAGAATTTTGCTCCATAAACAGATAATAAGTGTGTAAAAGAAACAGAAGTGAATGAAGGTGAACAAACAGCTGTTATTTAATGTCACAGCTTCAGATGCTGTAGTCTCTCTCTCTCTCTCTCTCCCTCTCTCTCTCTCCCTCTCTCTCCCTCTCTCTCCCCCCCCTCTCTCTCTCTTCCTCTCTATCCCTCCCTCTCTTTCTCTCTCGCTGTCCCTCCCTCTCTTTCTCCCCCCCCCCCCCCTCTCTCTCTCTCTCCATCCCTCTCTCTCTCTCTCTCTCTCTCTCTCTCTCTCTCTCTCTCTCTCCACCGCCTACAGTCTAATAAAACTGCTGTGAAGCCATAAAAATAGATTTGGGCATCATCCCCAGAGCTCCAGTAAACTCTCCCCGGCCTCTGCTTTGTTTTTATAATTGAATTATTAAACTTAGCAGCATTTAAAAAAAACTCAAAAATGCAGCCCAAAGAAATTTCTCCCTGCAACCACAGTCAATTTGAATAAATCCCATCATGAGATAAGTGAGGAGTGTTTGTGGCGTCGTTGGTGAGAGGCAGCCGTGATGGCCATTAACAGATCCACTCCACCACCATCACACTCACTTGTGCGCCCACACACACACACACACACACACACACACACACACACACACACACACACACACACACACACACTCACACAGATACTCCTCAGGTCTGCAAACAAACACTGACCCACAATCAAAGAGCAACAGTCAGGATTTCAGAAATAAAACATAATCCGGTCCAACAGCAAACGTTTCAGGGATTTTTCAGGGAATTATTACTGAGACTTATCACCAGTTTTAAGGTGTTAAATCGTCTTGTTGTGGCCACATTTCTACGTTTGTTTTAAGAAAACGTACCAGCAGCAGAATATTTGGAGTGTGAACGGTGTCACAGACGTCACTGAAGCCTAGACATGTTTTCTCTTCTGTAACGTATTAGCTGTCCTGGTCGAACACTGAAGGAGTCCACGTTCGGTCCGGTGGCCAAACTGCGCTACTACAACTCTGATCATGTGACGCACACTTGTACAAAAAGCAAATTTTCCAAACAGAATGTGTAGAAAACAGCTGAATGACAGTAAATAGTTGTTTCACAAACCTGTAAAATGATATATTATGAGTATTTGATCAATGTTGTACAATATCAGTTTTTGAAAGTCTCGAAAAGCCAAGAGGATCCGAGGGAAGAACTTTCAGTCAACCATGTTTTCTACGGCTCGACTGTAGGGGGCGCTAATGAGCATGCTCAGTAGGCCAGAGGTTTGCAGAAGCGTAAGGAGCATCTGATGAGATTCAGAAAAGTACCTGGAATCAAAATAGAGTCGAGTCGGAGTGGAAAAGTTCTTCATGACTTCTTAAGAATAAATGAGGCTCCATTTTGTAATCTGGTATCCGGTTCTCCTTCGTGGATCCTCGGTCCGGCGCCGTACGCTTCCACTGGTAAAATGGTGGGTACTGTTTGGTTTGGCGTTGGCCCGATTCATCATGAACAACGGCACGATCCCCGGAAGTCCGAGGAACCTCCTGAGTCCAAACGTAGTTCCATCAAAGTGGCTGAAAACTGCGGAAACAAAAGCAGAAATTCCTGCAGAGCAAAAGGACTCTTAAAGTTTAAAGCGTCGATGGAAGTAAAATGTTCCTCGAACTCTTGGCGGCCTCTGAGTTGTAATTTTCTGGTGATCATCTGTAAATCTTTACAGTTCTCCTCTGCAGTACCGGGATACAAGGAGCTGTTAAACTGCAGTGAAAGTGGGCTGAAACGGGGCCGGAGGTTACGTCTACATTTACCTCCCGTTTCTCACCCCGAGGAGACGCAATTTGTCTCTCTGACAGGTTCAAAGTGGAGAAGGACGACGGAGAGCTCGGTTTATCCCCAGAGGATCAGGAAGAAGAGGCTCATTAACGCCTGGCTTTAAAACGCAAAGTCCACAAACGGGGCAGCGGCCTGCGAAACGAGGATATGAACCATCTCCTGGGAAAAATTCATTCAGAATCTATGAACCTTATTAAATCCTGAAAACTCAGCATTAAAACATAATACATGGAAGCACATCATCATGGTTACATGTCCAGAAGCAACTACAGCAGAAAATATCTGAAAAATGATATCTGAAAATATTCAGCAGGAGTCACGTGATGTTTTCTGGTCTTTGTAGGGTTCATATTTTGGTATTTGTCTCTGAAACACGATGTCTTAGAAACATGTGTTTTGGTTTCATGGGTATTTTTTGCATTTCCACACACGCTGTGTTTGTCAGAGAATCGATTTTGAAAACATGTTTGCTTTGTTTGTTCCATAAATAAAGCCGTCAGATGAGGAAATACAATCACTGCACGTGTCCTTCAGCAGGACGGTTGCAGGCGTTTGTCATTTAATTTTGGAGGACGTGTTGGAAGGATTACGGAGTGAAAAACACAAATCTGAATAAAGCCACAAAAAATAAAAAATAAAAAAGGTGTTGAATAATTTCCTGCCACATTGAGGAGGCAGAGTTTTAATAACTAAAAGCTTATTTCTCTTTTTATTGAAGTTAAGATCTTCATGTAAATGAGGTGAAGAAAAAAGTAAAAAGCTCTTTAAAACAGCTGCATCTAAAATAAATAGAAGTAAATGGAACCTCAGCGATGCAGCGGGACAACATGTATTAGAAAGGTGGACAGTATGTGCAGTATATAGTCAGATAACCCAGTTTGCAGTGGCATCAGTCATCGGTGGACAGAGGACCGCTCTGAGCCTCAGAGGACCGAACAATGACAGCGTGACCTACTTCAAAACTGGAAAACCCGACTCTCTTTCAAAGACACTCGCTGCCTCTCAACTTTTATTTTATCTCTTTATATGGCAGCATCGAAGAAGAAGAAGAAGAAGAAGAAGAAGCGGTTCCCAAAGTGGAGTCCTGGACCCCCTGTGGGTCCTTGATCGGGTCCTACGGGGGGTTTATGTCAGCGTCCGCTCATTTATGGTGAGGAGGACGGACAACAGAGGAGCGCTAACAGCAGCCATCATTAAAACGAGTGTTTTAAAGAAGTGATTACTATTCACCGACGTGAGGGGCTGAAAATCCACACCGATGTTTTCTTTTCATTCCCTCCCGGTCGAATGCATAGTTACACACCGGTCGGAGTTCTGCAGGAATAATTACGGAATACGAGGCGACTTTCCGGGCGAGAAATTCAAAATGGAGAAATGTAATACGTGCACGGTTCGCTGCGCTCAATCCAAATCTAACACTGCAGCTAAAAGGAGTCTCATCAGTCACATGTTCACCGTGAAGTCCATAATGAAGTAGAAATAAAGTCCACTTTATTACAAAATAGATCGAAAAGTATCAAATAAAATGTTATAATCACAGACTGTTTCTAAAAGAGTTCGTAGCTTCAGGTCTGTAAAATGGTTCTGATCCAGAAGTGTCTTCAGCTGCAATACCAGCGAGTGCCACTAGAGGTCGGCTCCAAAAAGCCTCCGGCTCCATAGACTCCCATTCAACTTCTCTCATCAAATCCAAAGTGAATAAAATGTGTCCATCAGTTATCTCGGTGTTGTTAGCTAAAGTCACTCCTTCTTATTAGTTTTCTGGAGGTCCATCTGAAAATAATCCCTCATTCATTAGAAAAGAAGATTCAAGAAGACCTGTTTTTGGGGGCGTGTCTGTTTGATTGACAGGCCTGTGGTGCAGTCAGGTTACCCGTGGAGCCCCGAGGAGGAGAATCCAGCCATGACGAAAGTGTTTGACGTCCAAACAGAGTGACCACCACGTCACTACGCACCTTTAATCACGCTAAAACCCACAATCACGCGATTCGTCGGCAAATTAGACTCCGACTGACGGACATGAAGCTGAGACGTGATGAGATGCAAACCTCCCTCTGAACTACAAAATAAAAGCACCACGTTAAATGTCCGTCATCTGGAGCCTCTCAACACAACCATTATGTTGTCATGTCAGCTATTTACTCTTCTCAGTTCTTTATGGATGTGCTGTCTCCATATGAGCGGTGTGTCTCCGCCCGGGCAGGAGGAGGAGGAGGAGAGGGAGGAGGAGAAGGAGAGGGAGGAGGAGGAGGAGAGGGAGGAGGAGGAGGAAGATGGGGGAGGAGGAGGAGGAGGGGGTAATCTGGGGATAAAGGTGAGTTTAATGCGTCTCCGGCTCACTGAATTGATATTAAAAGTGCCCCTGTGCGGCGCGAGGCCATCGATGCTGCCGAGTCTGAACCTCGACCCGCTTTATTGGATTTTCTGCGACGCGTCTCCGGCAGCCGTAACAGCTGTTTAAACCTGGAGAAGAACAATACTGCATAATTCAGAGAGCAGACACAAAGAGCGTTATGTGACATGATACCCCCCTGCCCCCCCCCCCACACACACACACACACCGTGGCCCACCAGCATCATAAATACAGTTGTTTTTATGTAACTGTTATGTAACACATCAGGATTTATATAAAGTGAAGAGGAGCCTGTTAAAAAAGCCGAGCTGATGCAGCTGGAGACTCAGAGCTCCGTCACGAACTGATTCACACCTGGAGCATCAGGTGAAGCTGTTAGCTGAAATGAACGGGGGGTGGAAGGGGGGGGTGGAAGGGGGGGCGGAAGGGGGGGTGGTTGCTTTCAGCCTCACAGTAAATGTCTCACTTCAAATAAATGAAGGGGGGACGGAGAGATGTGGATGCTCGGCCGTCAAAAAGGAGTCAAGTTTCCATCGAGGGGCGAGTAACGTTAAAAATGTTCTGTATTATTGACTGCGTGTGAAAATGGACGAAGCTTCTGGGTCTGGAAAGCTAGTGTGGTACCACGGACGGCCACCAGGGGCACCAATAGACTCCCATTCAAAAAGCATCAAGTTCTGTCCTGAAATACAAAGTCAGTAAATGTTACCTGAAACGACTCCAGCATTCTTTAGATATTAGGACTCAAACGCAGATGTGTTTTTGGGGGCGGGGGCTGTTTGATTGACAGGTCTGGGGTACAGTCAGGTTTCTGACATGTGGGCGTGGCAATTCGGTTTCCTCTGAATATGAACCTTTACGTTGCCGCAAAGTTGTACATCAGTGTAACTTCTTGGGAACATGGCTGTGCTTTACATTTAAAGTCATAAAGAAACAGGTTAAAAATAAGTTGCCCTTGAGCAAAGCCCCGCGGTGCGACGCTCCCCGTGAAGCCTGGACGATCACAGAGACCTCCCTCTGGGGGTTAAAGGAAAAACGGGGACAAGGTGACGAGAATGCCGCCGCTGCCTCCGTCCTAAAGATAGTTGTCTCCTGATCCGGCCTCCTGTGTCGAGTCTCTACTGAAGTATTCGACATAACGGCACCAACACACACGAGTGCTACAACAGGTCCGACTCGGAGACGCTTCATGGATCTAATTACTAATTACTGTGGACAGACGTTGACCTAATAGCATGTCATCTTGCTGTTTTGGAGCAGGAAGTGACCATATTTGGACGAGCTGGGGGAGGAGCCAGCGGTGGACCTGCTGTAACCTGACTGCACCACAGGCCTGTCAATCAAACAGACACGCCCCCAAAAACAGGTCTTCTTGAATCTTCTTTTCTAATGAATGAGGGATTATTTTCAGATGGACCTCCAGAAAACTAATAAGAAGGAGTGACTTTAGCTAACAACACCGAGATAACTGATGGACACATTTTATTCACTTTGGATTTGATGAGAGAAGTTGAATGGGAGTCTATGGAGCCGGAGGCTTTTTGGAGCCGACCTCTAGTGGCACTCGCTGGTATTGCAGCTGAAGACACTTCTGGATCAGAACCATTTTACAGACCTGAAGCTACGAACTCGTTTATAAAGTCTGTGGACGGCACGTTAGCGTTGTCATCGTGAGCATCTTTAGCACACTAACAAACTAAAGTGTGAACGCGGCGAACGTTTTTTCTGACTGTGAGCGCGTTGACGAGTTCGTGTCTCCGCTCAGACAGATAACGTTAGCCTGGACAGGAAACACGAAGACTTCGGAGCCGCTGGATGGAAACCTGCTGCTGATCACTCAGAAATGTTTGAACCACGAGGTCAGACGTCTCTCCGGGGAAACGAGGAAAAAACAAACCCAACGTCGTGTTTGCAGCCTTGAATGCTGAAGATTTCTCCGTCGTGTTTCTTCTTTCCTCGTTACGCTCGTCGTATTCTCATAAATGTCTATTTTTTTATTTGTACTCGTCTCTGCTCTTTTTTATTGTCTTTTTTTTTCTTGCTTCAGACGTGGTGATAATCTGGTTTGTAAAACAAAATGTGAAGACTGCTTATGAAATGTCTCCTGGTTGAGTCTGAAAATGAAACATGGAGCAGCTTCACAATGGAAGACATGAAGCAGCGTCTCTGAAGACGAGGTGGACACCGAGCGCAGCGATCTCAGGGGCCCTAAAAGGTTTAGGAGCTCTATCCACAGTAAAGCCTCTTAAAACCCTCAAATCCTCATTTTTTTCATGGAGAGATTGAATTATGGAAGAAAGTGGAAACGTCACAAGGCGACGACTTCTGTTGGATTCCTTACATTTTTTTCTGGTTCTGATTTTTTTCTGTCCCTCTGTTACAGTCGTTTTTACTCATTATTATTTTATGTATTACACATTGATTGAGAACTATTTTTCACCTTTAGTAATTCTTTAAACTTCTTTTACAGTAAATAAAATCTTTTGGGGATTTTAGAAAAATAATTATGTCTATTTCTTGATATTTCTTTAGATCAAACAATCAACAAAACAATCTTTAAGTTATTGGATGACGAAAGCAATCATTAATTCGGCTGTAAAAGAACTCGGCCATGTTTTCTTGAACAGTTTGCATCATTTTTCCGGATCAAATTTACAGTTTTGGGTGTTGCAGTAGAATCTGCACGGAAAGAAGAAAACAGGAGTGATATCAGAGAAATTCTTGAGGCTGCAATTATAATCTCTGGGAAATAATTCACATTCAGATGGTGACATTATTCCACATCAGCCTTAAAATGTTATAATTCAGCAGCTTCGTGATTAAAATCTTTCTGTCTGTGCTGGTCTTTAAAAAAACATGTTTTCACAAAGTTTTTTTTTTTCGCTTTGATTTAAACTTTCCTCTAAAACGTCGACTTCTCTGGATTTTAAACCGTTCTTTACTTCGTAAAGATCAGAAAGGAGGTCGGTCGACAACAGGAGACGCCGCCGGAGGAGTTCAATCACCCGCGTGGCGCTGCAGCAGGTGGAAGAGACAGGAAGTCAGTCCATTACTTGGTCACACCTGCAGCATGAGTCCATTCATCAAACCCTGACGACCGACACGGCTCTGATCCGGCGGTGACGGCAGCGGGAGTCGTTAGCGCGTCTGTCGGGTCGCTCTGCGTTTTAATTGAAGTGGAAGATAAAGTGCTGCAGAGGTTTGAACGGTTCTTCACGTCGCCGTGTTAATGGAGTCAGACACGTGAAGACTTCTTCCACTATTCACATCACACCGGTTCTTCAATGTGGACAGTTCGCTAAATGCTTGAAGTCATGTTTGAGTTCAGATTTGATCTTTTCAGTTGGTGGAAGTGATCTCTGTTCAAATACGACTGCAAATAACAATTATTTTCTTTAATCTGCAAGTTATTTTCTCCATTTGGACTTCTGTCACTTTTGATTTTAACGCACATCTTGGTGCAATAAATTCTGTGAAAGTCTGAAAACACACAAAGAATTTCCTCAAAGTCAAACGTAAGAGATGGTATTTAACAGGTTTTGCTGTTAGAAAACATAAACTAACTTCTTATGTACTTTTTTATTTGAGACTCGGTGGGAAAAATAAATCTTGAAAAGAAATGTGAGCAAATAGATCACGTTTTTTGAAAACAAAAATTATATTTAAAAAACCCAAATAAAGGATACATTTTTCAAGTCATCATATTAAAAAAAAAGCTCTAAAAATGTGAAGATTTAAATTTAATTTACAGGCACCATGTTGTATAAACTCAGATTTCTGTTATTTTTTGTAAATAAAGCAGGTATTGGTGACGTACATTTAACTATCACCTTTTGTTCAGCTGTTTAAAAACAGAAACTACTTCAGGTACTTTTTATTTACAACTGCCGTGGACTTATTTAGAATCAGATGTATTAAAAATCCTCTCAGCGTGGAGTGTTGGAGTGAGAATGTGTGGGATGAAGGACTCGTACTGTATTCGGTATATTTGCCGCCACCACACAGTCGCTGCAGAGCAAACAGCTTCCTGTTTACCTTCCCTGCACATCTTCCTGCCGGTGTGTCGATCGCTCCGGCGCTCCAGATGAGGCCCGAGGGCGACTCATCGTCACGGTAATCACGGTAAACTGTAAATATGCGCCGTAAAAATAGCAAATTATGTGCTAATGAGAGAGCGCTCAGTCTCAATAAGGTCCTAATTGGCTTGATGTGACAACGTCTCCTCACTCCTGCAGAGTTCATCACCAACTCTGATGTTTCCGCAGCGTCTCCAGTTCGGTTCCACAGAGTCAAACATCAAGAAGCTGATTGGATGGATGTGATGACATCGGTGCAGATTCCTCATTAAGTTTGACAGAAGTTACTCTGAAACTAACGAAGATTTCAGTCGCTAATTGGCATTTTATTTATCTTTTGATGAAACTCATTAAATGTTTAGACTCTTAAGTGGCCAAAATAAATCCACTGAAATGGAAAATAACTTGAGCAAATGCTAATTATGAAGATGGCGTCTTCAAATGTTTTGTTTGATCAGCCGTCTAAAACATCATTACAATCAGAGAATAAGACGACGTTTGTTTATAATTTTCTGTTTTAAAAGTGACTGATTCCAAATCAGTTTGATTGATTTGATCTTTTAAATATTTCACTTGTTACTTGGACAACTTTGATACTTAATCGAGTCCCTCTGGATTAAAACATGGATCTTTATCACGGAGCAGAAATGTTGTACGATTTGGACGCAAATACTCTTGATTATTATCGCTGAAAAAATTATACAAATCATCAACTCCAAAAAAAAAAGAGTCAGCCAATCAGAAGAGAGGATTGTCCTTAAAGAGACAAACACGAACAGTTGGAAGAGCTGCAGAGAGGAGATGGAAAATTATACTGAGATGGTTTTAAGTTCTTTCAAATCTGTCTTCGTCTACAGAACTTCCACCTGAATGCTGCATTATTTCACCCATTTACTCAGAGCGCCTGCAGCCTCGAACACATTCCAGCTCATCACTTCCTGTTCGTTCCCATTGTGCCGCCATGAATACAGAGTTCAATATCAGCTCGGGATATTTAAGCATTTAATTAAATGTCAAGTTAAATGTGACTTGAGCTCACAGACGGGATTTTTCAAATACTTTCTTACACATACGATGAGAACTAAAGCTCCTTTTTAGTGAGTAAAGTCTAACTTTTATTTTTTATTAGATGAAAAGAGAAACAGGCAGACGATGCTGCATGTAAAGACTTTAATGTCCAGAGAACTTCTGAAAACTCACTTTAATCAAAGAACCACAAAGTCCATCATGAAATCTGACTTGATTAATAGTCCTTCAAATAATTGTGATTTATTGAATTTTCTCTGTAAACGGTCAACAGAGACTCTTGAAAGTCTTCAGAAAGTCGACGGCGATGAAGCGATGAGCCGGCGAGGTGTTCTGATGACATCACGTTTCAAGAGGGGCGGAGCTTCACTGTTCAAGACCGAAGAAGGCGTCAGGTCAGGAGACACCAGCTGGGTTTTCTTTGTGTCACCGTGAATTCGTCCCCCAGAGTCAGACTGTCAACACCGAGTCATCACTTCCAGTACTACAAATACTAGGTGTACTGTTACTACGACAACTGGAGCTATTACTATGACTGTACCTGCTGTCACTAATCCAGTTATTACTACTACTACTACTACTACTACTACTACTAGCAGCACTGCTGCTGCTCTCTGGCAGGAGTCGAAGTAGCAGCACACAGTTGGACGGTTAAACAGCCTCTGGATTAGAGATTAAAAGCATTTTCTAATCTTCTTTTGCGGCTCTTCAAATGTGGTCAAACTTGGGGAAGACTGAGCTTCAGCTGACCTACAATGAGTCAACACCTTCACACACACACACACACACACACACACACACACACACACACACACACACACACACACACACACAGCGGCCTTCCTCCACACTTCACCATCCTCATCCTCGGAGGTCGGGTGAAGTTGTTTCTCGTGTTGCGTTCCTGCATTCAGTTCATGTACGACAGGAAACTGTAGAAGTGAATCCAAAATTCAAGTAATTGTGAGATTATTCCATAAAATAATCACAAAATTGATCTCTTGATCACTTTTTTAAGAAATAGGACTAAAATTCACTTAATCAAGCTTTTTAAATGTGAATATTTGACAGTTTTCTGAGAGTAAACTGGAGCTCTTTGGGTTTTAGGAAAGTTTATTCTTTATTTTATAGACACTTTTCAAATATTTGACTGTTAAAACAAGGTGATAAAAAGTGCGATTGTTTTTGACATGTGATCACATGTCAAACACTCGTCACAGCTTCTCCTCTCGGACACGTTTTTGTTTCGGTAAAACGCCAATGCTGATATATATATCTGTGACAGGCCAAGAACAGCCAATAAAATCGGTTGGGCTCTAATGAAAAACAATTCAGATGCAAAATATATAAAAAATAAACACAATTATTCAATTAGCAATAAAAAAAATTAAAAAAAAAAAGCAGCACAGGTGAGAACAAAAAAAAAAGATTAAATGTGCCAATTAGAAAATAAAGTGATTAAAGTAGTTTTATTTAAATAATAAATGTATTTGAACTGCTATTTATGTTAAGAATGTACATAAATATTCACTGATTTTATTTTCTGCACCTTTAGACCTTCTGGAATAAAGAAGGTTTTTGGCGGCTCTTTGAATGTATGAGTCAGATTTCCCGTCTGCAGCTCCCTGTGAGACTTACAGCCTGACTTGGCATCAGCTTTTCCACTTAGAGGATTTGTAACAAAAGCATGAAAGTACGTTGAACAAGAGGATTTAAGTATTCAAAACTTCCTCAATGTCACGGCGACGATCTCCAAAATTAAAAAAGTCCAGAGATGGAAAATTCTGAAATGAACCCGAGGACAAATTACAAAAACTAAAATAAAACTAAGAAGGTGTAACAATGAGAGTTGAAGAGCTTCAGTTCACTCTGATGTTCCTTCGGTCGGCGAGTACAAGCTGTCCAGACGTTTAACTGCTTGGATCGCATCCAACAAGAACAACACCTGGGGAACACCCTGTGTGTGTGTGTGTGTGTGTGTGTGTGTGTGTGTGTGTGTGTGTGTGTGTGTGTGTGTGTGCAGGGTGAGGGGAGGGGCTGGGAGGGGCCGGGTGGAGCTGGGTGGGGCCGGGGTGGGCGTGGCCACAGTTGACAGATGCCCCCAGAAAGCCACTAACAGGATGACGCCTGCACTGCGAGGGCCGCGGGGTAAAGACGGATTATGTCTGAGCGGTAGATAAACAGATTATTCCTGAAACAGTGCCTATTTTTTCAACCTCGTCACTCTTGCCACACTTCCAGCTCCCGCCGTCTCCCGGGGGCGGAGGAGTACGCCGCCCTCCGTCACCCGAAGCTCGTCGGGAAGCTGCAGTTCAGGGCCTTTAAATAAATATCAGTATCGGCGAGCGAGGTCGTCCCTGCGAGCCCGGCTGACTCCGCCTCCTCTCAGCCCACTGGACTCATTCACATTCGAGGGAAACCGCTCGTCCGCGATGTTTTGGCTCTTCGGACTCGTGCTGCTGTTCGTCGTCGCTCCCCAAGCTGCTGGAATTAAAGGTAAGCCTCCGTTTGTTCCTGCAGAGCTTCAATCCTTCAAGGCCTCCGAGTCCTTCTCCACTCGGGGGGCTAAAATAAGGAAGTCACACCATTTTATTTTATTCCCAAAAGAATAAAGTTGGAGGATGAGGAGCTGTTAAATATGAGGATTTAAAGAGTAAGACTATCTATACACACCGACTAAACCTGTTCACAATGTGCAGCAAAGCCTATTACGATTGCATAAGTAGCTGCCTGTAAAACCATGAAGGTGTCGGACTGTCACCGCTTCACCCCGATCGAACCGAAGAAGCTCGTTAACGATCGCACGAAGAAACCGGTCGAGTTCAAATCCTTCGTCTTTCCTTCCGGAGCCGCACGGCCGAACGGGAAATCAGCTGTTTATGATGGCGGGAACGTGTGCAAACATGAGCACGGTGCAAAATGAAAAGGCAAAAAAACAAAACAAATAATAGCTCAGTTCAGCAGATTTGTTGCTGACAGTTTAAATTGCAGCTCTTTACACAGTTTGTTTTTTTGTGTGGAAGAAAGCTAAAATAAATAAATAAAAAAACAACAGAAGAGAAAAGAGGCTGTTTGTCAGTTTCCTGAATATTAGGAATCAAAACATGTCACTCACATCGCTCGGTGAGATTCCTGTAGATTTATCTAACGTGGCCCTGACACGCGTGTGCGTGATTGAGCGATCTAACACGTATGTGCGCTACGCTGTTGTTTAGCAGACGCTTTTTACTGCGAGCACCTTTTTATTTTGAACACGAGGACGGAGCGTCGAGCCGAACGTAACGTTTGTTAAACGGGTGTTTTCTTGGTGAGAAGTGAGTCACATCATCTACATGTGATGCAGTTAGATTCATTTTAAGGGCGAACTAAATCAAATATTTGAAGTCTTTGACTGCCAAGTGAAGCCGAAGCAGAAGTGTAATACCGCCGACGGCCAGTAGGGGCTGTTTCCAGGAGACTCCCATTGAAAAGACATCAAGTTCCCTCCTGAAGTCAGTAAATGTTTCCCACAAGTCACAAGTTTGAGGGCGGGGCTAGTTTGATTGACATGTGGTTGCCAGTATCGGCGGGTCTAAATATGGCTCCAAAAAAACATCATGGCAACACCAGACTGGAGACGTGACGGTGGGCTGACAGTTGGTTACAGTCACGAACACTTCTGTTTTGTTTTGCTATTTTCACCAGTCAGCTGATTGATTTAAACTTTATGTCTCTGTTTTCATTCTGCAAGAAGAAACCGATAATTTCTTTACAAAACAATTTCAGGAAGTTTATTATGCACAGTTACTAACGAGCAGGTGAAACGAGGCGTTCGGAGAGTCGAAACACTCGTACAACTTACAGCAGTCATTTATATTTAATGTTCAAACTTAGAACCAAAGAAGGAGCCGTATAAATAAAACCAACAAACAACGGATTTATCTTCAGATTGTTTTCACTCTTAATCGATTCATGGTTTTGTCACTGAAATATCAGATATTATTGGAAAACGCCGGTCTCAGTTGTCCACGCCGGTCTCTCTTTGTCCGACCAAAGTCTGAAAATCCCAGAAAATGTAATTTTCAACGACAGAAAACAGAGAAAACGATGAAATCTTCAAAGCGGTGAAGCTCAAAGAAGAAAGATATTTTGACATTTTGCTCAGAAGATGACTGGTTATCAAAAATAACTGCTGATTATTTGGGCCTATTTTGTGCAGAATAATTATCAGTGTGAGGCAGGAGACGGAGCTGCTGGTTGCCGTAGCGATGGCAGACTCTTATTCTACATCGGATCCAACATCATGTGTGTTTGTTTGTCTCTGAAATATCTGGAAACTGTTTGCGTGATGCAACGAACAACTTCAACGGTGAAATATCAGCTGGTGTTCAGTCTTCTGTCGGACAGATTCAGATCTGAATTTAATATTAAAACTGATGTTTGTTTTCAGCTGTTCGGAGGAAGCGGCCTTGTTTCTGCTGTCAGAAAATGACACAAAATCCAGTTTCAGTTGTTTTCAAATGTTGTCGTAAATCTCGTGAAATTATCCGCCGCCCTTTGTCGTAAACACATCTGCTGCTCTGAGTAGATGCCGGGGATTTGGATGTGACCACAATCTGGTGGGCTCTGATTTCCTGTTTGTTTCCAGAGAGCGGCGGTGGCGCCGGCCGGCCGGTCTCCGGCCGGCTGGTCTCCAGCGTGAAGACGGGAGCTTTCGGCTCGGTGCGTTTGGTGGACCTGCTGAAGATGTCCGTGCGCACCAAAGGTTCGGGGGTCGAACTGGAGCGCCGTCGATCCAAGAGGTCGGTGTTCCTCCACTCCGGCGTGAGAATCTGCCCCCAGGAGACCGTCAACGAGGTGATCGCCAGCCACCAGGCGTACTACCAGCTCCGAGGTACACGGCCTCCTCTTTTTACCGCAATATTATATATATAACATAAATTACTGTATTCATTTATCTCTGTGAGAATAGTTATGTTTTACAGTTGACCAACAAAATTCTCAATGAAGAAAATACGAAACACTAATAAAAGTCGTGAAATTTTACATTTCCTGGTTCCCACACTTCTTGTCCTCAAATGCACCAAAAGGTGAAGAAGGGGTAGGAAGGAGGGGAAGGGGGGGGGACTGATCTCTGGATGTCGTAGGTTCATGATCCCCAGCTGAGCCAGATGAGCCTCCTCTATAACTAAGGAGCGATGAAGTGAGTCATGGACGGGACTCCTTCACCTCCTCCTCCTCCTCCTCCTCCTCACAGGTCGTCTGCCGTCACAGAAAACTGACGAGCTGAGCAGCTTCCACCAGATCTCAGAAACAAAAGGCCTTTTTATATCAGCTGTAAAACTGCACTTCAACAAGCACAAAGCCGAGCCGCCGTGGTTCTGATCAGTCGCCCACGAACATCAGGAGGCGTCTGATCCCAAACTCAACAGGACCGAACATCCGGACCGAGTCAGACAGAACCACAAGAAGAACCAGGAGTCCTGCAGCAGGTGGCCGGAACCAACAGATCTCAACATCATGGAGTCAAACTGAGATCACATGAAGAGACAAAAAACAGACGGACGGCAGAAGACAAACCATCTCTAGGTTCTCCAACACGCTTCGAACAACAAAAACCCGGCCTGAAAAGTACCTTAAAAACTGTGTGCAGATGCACCGAGGAGAGTCCGAAAACAAGTCTAAAGAAAGTCTGAAACCAAGTCTAAAGAAAGTCTGAAACCAAGTCTAAAGAAAGTCTGAAACCAAGTCTGAAGAAAGTCTGAAACCAAGTCTAAAGAAAGTCTGAAACCAAGTCTAAAGAAAGCCCGAAACCAAGTCTAAAGAAAGTCTGAAACCAAGTCTAAAGAAAGTCTGAAACCAAGTCTAAAGAAAGTCTGAAACCAAGTCTGAAGAAAGTCTGAAACCAAGTCTAAAGAAAGTCTGAAACCAAGTCTAAAGAAAGTCTGAAACCAAGTCTAAAGAAAGTCTGAAACCAAGTCTGAAGAAAGTCTGAAACCAAGTCTGAAGAAAGTCTGAAACCAAGTCTAAAGAAAGCCCGAAACCAAGTCTAAAGAAAGCCCGAAACCAAGTCTAAAGAAAGTCTGAAACCAAGTCTGAAGAAAGTCTGAAACCAAGTCTAAAGAAAGTCTGAAACCAAGTCTAAAGAAAGTCTGAAACCAAGTCTGAAGAAAGTCTGAAACCAAGTCTGAAGAAAGTCTGAAACCAAGTCTGAAGAAAGTCTGAAACCAAGTCTGAAGAAAGTCTAAAGAAAGTCTAAAGAAAGTCTGAAACCAAGTCTAAAGAAAGTCTAAAGAAAGTCTGAAACCAAGTCTAAAGAAAGTCTGAAACCAAGTCTGAAGAAAGTGATAATTATAGTTAGAAAATGATTTATAACGGAAACCATGAAGTCCATCTTTTAAAGAATGGAAGGAAAAACACTGAATGGAAATGCTATTGACTTCCATAAAATAATTAATAAACAATAACTGATGATGTAAAGTGTCAATAAATTCTTAATATGATGATAAAAAGCTATTAAACTGCTCTGTGTTTGAACGTTTTTAAAGTCTTGTGGATGTCTGGAAACCCTGAAGGCTTCAATTCAAAGAGTTTATAAAGGGAACGTGACACCAGCGCAGGGAACTTTTAATTAAAAAAAGTTAATAAAACGAGTAGTGTTTTATAAAAAAAAAGAAAATTGTCATAAATACATAACAAGCTTCTGTATCTTGAATCTGCACAAAGAAAGATGAATTGTTTCTTCAACTTTAGACCGTCGGATGTTTCAGAGGTGAAAGTGCAGAAAGAGTCACGGGATGATTTATTGTGTGGAGAAGCTCCATGGTGTGTTTGTGCTTATGTGTGTGTGTGTGTGTGTGTGTGTGTGTGTGTGTGTGTGTGTGTGTGTGTGTGTGTGTTCAGTCTGTCAGGAGGCCGTGTGGGAGGCGTTCAGGATCTTCTTCGACAGGATCCCCGGGACCAGCGAGTACCAGCGATGGGTTCACACATGTCAGCACGAGTCGCTCTGCATCTCCGACCTCGCCAAGAACTTCAGCAGCTCCGAGGAGCACACCAAGATGATCCACCGGGTGAGAGAACACACACACACACACACACACACACACACACACACACACACACACACACACACACACACACACACACACACACACACACACACGCTCTTGCAATCCAAATAATTAACCTAAATTCATACAATTTCAGTAATATTTGCAAAATTCCCCCAAAAATATCGCAAAAAAAAACAGTCAACAGAAGCTCTGCTGAGAGTTTTACAACATTAAGTTTCCTTTCCAAACAAAACTGACTTTATTACTATAAATAAGTGTTCATTTCCAACCGTCGAGGCTCCGCCCACTTCTCCTCTCACCATCAAAACAAACTGCCGGGACAACAGGAAGTGACGGGGGTTTGTGAAAATGAGGAATATGTCAAAATTTAGTTGTCGACACGAATAAAATATTCATCGAAGGACAAAACAGGAGCTTAATGAGGCTCAACGCACCAAAACAGCTGCTAACAGCGTATTACACAGCGACGGGAAGCTTGTTGTGAGACGGCTCCGCCCTGCTGGCGGAAAAGTGAAATACAAGCGACTTTTCTACTGAAAACTGATTCATCCCATCACACTTCCTCCATTTTCACACAAAAGCATGATTTCAGTTGGAGGAGCAGCGAGCGCTTCGAAAAACAGATTTCATTTGAAAAACAAGTCACTCCTGACTGGATTAAAAGCAGGTAGAAATCAGAGCTGCGTGAATCCTTCACAGGTGTGACTGGAGAAAGGAAGACAGGTTTTCCTGCTGTTTTTAGCAGCGACAGAAAGAAGCTTAACAATAAAAACGCTGTTCCTGATCGAGGACACGGAGACGCAGGTTTTTGTGTCCTTCCGAGCACAAATCGTATTCAACTCTAAACCGCCCAGATGTTGCAGAGGCAGCTTTATTTTGAAGTGTAAATCTATCAGTAAACACATAAACATCCATCTGTCCCGTCTGCTGAACAGCAACAACAACACTTTGAGATTTATATCCCGTCGGCGTGCAGATTTCCTGCCGAACTGAACGATGTTGTCAGAAATAAAACAATAAAAGTGCCAGAAACCCTTCGGGATGTTAAAAGTAAAAAAAATAAAAAAATAAAAAAAGACAAGGTTTTTTTCATTAAGATTCACGCTCATTTAAAAAATTACCCGACGGAGGTTTTAATGGGTTTTCTAGCTGGAGGGTTTGTGAGACTCCCTGAAGGCTGCGGAGAGCCGGACAGGAACCTACTGTACTGTTCGGACTATAAGGCGCACTGTGAATTAACGTGTCTATGTTCACACATAAAGCGCACAGGATTATAAGGCGCATTAAGAAAAACAACACAGTCCGGTAAATCAAACTTTATTCAACTCAGTTGTAACAACAAATACCGGTACAGGTGTCCTCTAACTGTGGCCATCTCACTTTGTTCCCGAGGAAGCTCTGTTTGGTCTTCTTTACTTGGTGCATTTCATTTTCTTGCTTCCTCCACTTCCGTACCATCGATCCATTGATGTTGAATTCTTTGCGGCTCTATTCTCATGTTCTGCTGCGTAGATAATTGCTTGGAGTTTGAAACCCGCTTCGTAAGCATGCCTCTTTATAGGTGCCATTTTTGGAGTCCTTTTACGTACACACAAATGTCCCGTAATATAATGTTGAAGCACAGTAAGTATTACATATAACAAGTGGAGGGGGTAAATACTGTTCTCTGATTGGTTTATTGTAGCTAACGCATACTCCTCACATGAATGCACTTTTAGTTCAGACATTACATTCCTGTTACGGGCCGATCAGGTGGTGACCCGGCGTACCGTAATGCTCTGAATATCCACTGAGCGGAGCGGCTTCGTTGCTTACCAAAGTCGTACTTACACATTTCGACAGATTTTTGAGCTCATTGTACGACATAAAATCGATCAATAAGCACAACAAGTAACCATACTTAAGGCGCGCTGGATTATAAGGCGCACTGTCAATTTTTGAGAACATTTAAGGATTTTAAGTGCACCTTATAGTCCGAAAAATACGGTACACGTAATTATATGTAGAGGAAGTAAAAAAAAAACAAGGAGAAAAGAAGTTCAGGGATGAATGACGTGTTTGAAGCGCCGAGCAGCGACCGGTGGTGACGGTGTGTTTCTGGTTGTTTGCAGAGGATGAGCCGGCTGAGAGACGTGATGCCGCCGCCGCGGTAAGGCCGAATCACCGTGGAAACCACGACGCAGACGCCGAAACCTTCACTGAACTCTGAAGCTTTTATTTCCGCTGCTTCACGTTAATAATAATAATGTGAGTTGATTCCTTCTCCTGCAGACCGGTGGTGACTCCTGCTCCGACTCAGACGCTCCCCGAGACCGCAGGTACAACATTTAAACATCAATCTCTTTTGTTCCCACGGTAACAGCGCTATCATGTCTTTCTAATGTTGGTATTGGGTTGTTATTATCTGCAGCCTGTGGTCGCAGCTCGGCTTGTAATCGTGTCCTTGGAGTGTATTGATTGATGTGTTTCCTGTGTGAGGAACGTACAGAAGGAATAAGTCCTTTACACAAAGTTTATTACTAATAATTAGTAGCTCTGCTATAACAAACACTTTAAACTGATTCTGTGTCGTTAAACATCTGGTCTGAGGATATTTCTATGACACTGGATGAATCGCTTCATCAATGCCTTGTCAACTTTTCATTCCCAGATTACATCCACAGCGATGTGTTTTTATTTTAAACAACATCCACGTAGACCAAATCACTCCGTTTGAACTTTTAAAATGATTTCACTCTTCAAACTTCTCTGTCTGCAGTAACTGGAGGCAAAAATCAAACAATAGATTTGTTTGATTTTATAAAACAGTTTCATCCAGGAATGTGATTGAATGAACATCACTTCCCTCCGGTGTTGTTTCAGGTCCGGAGGCTCCGTCCATCGCTCCGTCCTTTGCTCCGTCCATCGCTCCGTCCTTTGCTCCGTCCATCGCTCCGTCCATCGCTCCGTCCATCGCTCCGTCCTTCGCCCCGTCCTTAGCTCCGTCCATCGCCCCGTCCTTCGCCCCGTCCTTAGCTCCGTCCATCGCCCCGTCCTTAGCTCCGTCCATCGCCCCGTCCTTCGCCCCGTCCTTAGCTCCGTCCATCGCCCCGTCCTTAGCTCCGTCCTTTGCTCCGTCCTTAGCTCCGTCCATCGCCCCGTCCTTAGCTCCGTCCTTTGCTCCGTCCTTAGCTCCGTCCATCGCCCCGTCCTTAGCTCCGTCCTTTGCTCCGTCCTTCGCCCCGTCAGTGGCCCCGGAGATCACTGCTGACCTCCCCGGCACCACGAGTGCCTCTCCAAGCCCCGCCCCCACGAGTGCCTCTCCAAGCCCCGCCCCCTATCACACCGAGACTGCCGAGGAGCTCGAAGAGGTACTTATGTTTACATTCCAGATATTATCTACAGACAGTTAAAGGAGGCAGGAGCTCGAGGAGTCGAGTACTTGTTCTCCTGAAAATTACACATCATTTGGGCAAACTGGGCCTCGTCCTCGGCTCGGTTCTGGATTTGACGGACGGGATGTCAGCGTGCAGCCGAGAGGCCGGACTGTGTTCAGTTCAATAAACTCTGATGTGGTGCCGCCGGCTTTGATCCAGCCGTGACCTTCAGCGGGCGATGGAGCAGCTCGCTCAGAGCAGAACCTCTGGGACGGACCTAGATTATGCCGGAGGGATTATTCCTCCCTGCTGGCTTCGGGAATCCTCCAGGAGGAGCCGGAGGAGGCGGCTCGGGATCGGGACACCTGGACTACTTTACTCAGTCGACCCGACTCTGGATACGCATCAAAAACTGTTACTGTAATTTAAAAAAACAAATACGATTAATGATCTAATTATAAAAAGGCTGAATTTGAAATGTGGGATTACCAAATTTCTTGTTAGTTAAGGAAGCAATAAGAACGAAAGAACAATTATTCTCGTGTTTTTTGGGCCATAACGAAACTTTAAACGGATTTAAAGGAAATCTTCCGACAAATTTTACATAAACTACCAGAAATATTCTGATATCGGTTGTTTGACCTTATTGGTTTTAGGCTCTGTAGCTAATACCTGCGTTCACGACGACTGAACACATTTTGATAGAACTAGGGCTTCTTTGAGTGACAGGTGGGTGACCAGGCTTTGTTCGGCCCCACTTTAGCTCCGCCCACACGCCACCGCTTTACCAGAGAATCTCGGTCGATGAACATCGTGCAGAAACAGATGCCTGAATTAATTTACAAATTGTTATATTTTGTTGTTGTCTTTTATTATTATTATTATTATCATCATTATTTTTTTATTATTATTATCAAGTTCACCATTTCAGATAAAAATTTAATCATTTAAACTGTAAAATATCTTTCCTCCATTACGTATGTTTGTTTGATTTGTTAGATAATCAGCATCTGAATCTGTTTCCTACTTAATATTGGTGCTTCTCAGTTCTTCACAAATGACTTTTTAAAGCATATTGAAAGTGACAGAAATCATCAGCTTCCTGGAAGTCGCTGAAAAACCAGCAGCGCGTCTCTTCCAGGAAAAACAACTTTGTAAAAACGTTGGAAATGTGCAAGTTGGTGAAGCGTGTTGGGGAGATTGATCACGTGACCTTCCGAGCTCAGGATGGCGTCTCGCAGCTGGTCGAGAGATCTCGGTGATTCGCCGGCCGCCCGGCTGCTTGTGCTGCTGCTCCTACGTCCGGTCCAGGATCCTGTTGGTTTGTTCCAGCAGCAGATGGTTGCAGCGGTGCGTCGCCGCCCTCCAAACATAATTACTGCTCTCTCCTCGCTGGGACTCTGATGATTTGGGTTTGTTTTAGTTTGAAAAAAAAGAAAAATTGACTGAATTCCTTTAAAGAAGTTTCTCCTGAGATCTTTGGTTTCAGACTCGGTTTAGGACTGTAATCAGACCGGTTTCTGGCCTGGATTTGGACCTGATTGTGGGACTAGATCGAGACTTTATGCAGGACTATTTTATTGGATGTGGTTTCTAAGAATTTTAATCTTTCCTCCACTTTATGTAAAAGGGAAAATTGTATCTGGTGTCTTTCTGACCTTCTTCCTTTCCTGTTTCTTTCATTCCATCTTTTGTGGCTTTATTCCTTTTCTCCAACTCTCTGGCTCCTTCTTGCTCGATATGAACATTTTGAGCGGTTGAGATGAAAATCCAGGAAAATCCAAAGGTTCAGAGAACCTGTAATTAGTCGGTCTGACGCCAATGAACCGTCAAAAGTCACTGAGATACCATTTGATCTTTTCTGACCTGAAGCTTCTGACGTGTCTCTCCAGCTCAAGCTGTTGCTTCATGAACTAAAGTGAAGAAGTCATGTAAAGTGTACACAGTCAACAAAAAGTCCTTTGTTTTGCCGTCTTTTACCAAATAACACCGGGACGGATAAGAGACTAAATATTGGAGTATTTTCATGAAATAATCTGGTTAAACTAAGACGCCGTTCATAGACTGAATGTGTTGTTTCCGGTGTGTCCTTGAGACTGACTGCTGTTTGTCGTCCTGAAGGACACGGAGCTTCCCAACGTGGTCCCGGAGAGTCCGCTGGAGCAGATCGTGGAGTTCAGTATCGACCTGGTGGATCCGGGTTACAGAGAGCTGCTGGACGACCCGGACTCCCCTCAGTACATCGACCTGGCTCACCACCTGCAGGACCAGGTGGGACTTCTGCTCTCGTGTCCTTGTTAGTGGAGGTGGTGGTGGGGATGGTGGTGGGGATTGGGCTGGGGATGGTGGTGGTGGTGGTAGTGGTGGTGGGGATGGAGGTGGGTGGTGGGGTGCTGGTGGTGGAGATGGTGGTGGTGGAGGTGGTGGTGGTGGTGGAGGAGGTGGTGGGGGGATGGTGGTGGTGGTGTAGGTGGAGGTGGTGGAGGAGGTGGTGTGGTATTTAGACTAAACAGGGAAAGAACAGCTGCTCTCTGACCTCATTCTTATCTAAGCTACAAAATAAAAGCCTTCATCTGTGATTCAGACACTTTAACATCAGCTTCTGGTTTAATTATAGAGTTTAGTTGCACTAGCTGACAGTGAATAAGAACGCATTTAGATTTGGAAGATATAACCTTTCAAAAATCACTTTCATGAGACTACAAATTAAAATATGAGTTTCATTTCATAGTTTATTTTTTTAGTAAATTTATTGAATTGATTTTCATCGATTTTTTTTTTTTTTTTTACCTTAAATGTCATTTTTAGTTTCAGCTTTTACTACTTTTTTTTTTTAATTCATTGTAAAAAAGAAGTTGAGCGACACGTTGCGGTACAACTCTTGTTTTCATGCGGTTTAGAGGGGGAGAGTGTAACCCAGGCTGTTTTCCGCAGCCACAAATTACAGATGTTCCCCAAATGCTTAGTTATTACCGGACGCTGCAGATTACAGATGTTCTTGAATGCCTCACGTGGAAGCTGTGGCGAGACGTCGGAGTGGGCTGATGGCTGGCGCTCATCACGATGGATTTACATGCACATTTCCCAAATTTTGTGTCGACGCGTTTCGCCGACACAGTTTTAACTTCCTAACAATGACCCAGATATCTTCTAACCCAGTTGTTTATTTCTTTCATGTTAATCTGAGATTGTGTTTAAGAAAATGAGCTCATGTCGTCCATCAGCAGCTGCCGGCCTCCGTCTGCCTGTGATGTCGGTAGTAAAGAAGCTTACAGGGCAGCGAGGTCAGGGCCGTGGAAACGGAGAAGATTACCCACCGCCCACTGCTTCTGACGCCGTTTTAATTTTTAATCGAGCTCTTCAGAGAGACTCGTGTTGAGAAATGAAGTCCTTGGATGTCTTTTCCTCTTTGAATCACTCTTTAAAAGGAGGAGGAGGAGGCGGAGGAGGAGGAGGAGGTTCTCGGGCTGATATTTTAGGTATTAAAATAAAAGTTGTTTTCCTTCTGCAGATGCAGCACTCTTTTGACAAATTTGCAGGATTTAAGGCCATCCAGGTGCTGGCAATCAGGTGAGTCCCAACCATGAAATATACATCTGAATGTAAAACAAGATTTGAGCGATCAGATGAGATGCAGGCTGATGCAGCAGACATTTCCCTGAGCCTCGATCATTTCTTTACATTTTAATTGATCATATCGTTTGGCACGAACAGCCATCTGAACTATCTGATCTATATATATAATGTCGTTGGGATTGTCAGATGGTTCTGCAGGAAAATCTTTCCACTGAATAGAGATGTTTGCTTTTTTAGTTTTTTCGCCCTGATGTTAATGATGGTTGCAATTCCTGTTTATATTCAGTAATAAACGGCCCTCTAAATGCTGAAGACAATATTAAAAGTGCATTTAGGTTTTCCTCATAAACAAACTCACTTTGAAGAGGTGAGAATAAAAGTGCTGCATTTTTTTCTCCCCCAGATAAGAGTTTAAAATGAGTCCAAAATCTGTTTAAATGTGACTGCCGATGATTAAAAAGGTAGAAAAAGTCGAGAACAAATCACATTTTTAACTGCTTCTTAGTTGACACAAAACTCAAACAAGATAAAAGGCAAACTTTAGGAGAAAAATGTACCAACAACAAAACGAGATTTTCCCACCAAAAAAGTCAAGAAGTTAAACAAAAAGTTTTTTTTTTCTTTCGTGGTGTTTCGCTGCTTTTAAAAAATGGTCCGCCCGGTTAAATTTATATGTAAATTACAGATGGAGTCATCATGTCTTCATAATGAGTTGTACGTGGTGCTAATTAGACGCAATAATATTCATCATTAATCATCATTAAAAACATTTAAAAAATGGAATAGTTCATGCGACTTATTTTCGTTGCTTTTTTCCCTTCGCTTTTTATCGGTAGTAATGCATCGTGACTGCCATAAGGTGGCGGTAATGCACCTAAAAGCTGTTCTGCCACCTGCGATTAAACAACAAAAGAAGAAGACGACGCTCCTACAAAGCTCCAGTAAAACGTGTTTGGAGCTGTGAGATTATAGGATTCAGCACAAATAGTAAAAATGTTAAAAAGGCGATTTCAGCCGTCAAAAAGTTGAAACTCCTTAAAAAAAATTAATGAAATTAAAGTGCAGTGCGGTAAAGATAACAGATCATAAATCCAGCACGCTGTGTTGAGTCATCACAGAGGGAAATAAAAGCTGAATATTAGTATTATACAGTATTCCTGCTCACTAAAATACATGAAATACCACATAACCTGCTCATTAAAACAGAAAACGACGCTGATTGGTTTAAGCAAAACACAATAAAATAACTCCATCAACACCAGTCAGATTAAATTGGAGGGAAGATGAATGATTATGTCCTCCGACTGGATCACTGCTCCGCCGCAAACATCAACGCAGGACTTTATTAATCCCCGAAGGAAACCGCGGCAGACAAATCACATAAATCACGCAAAACAAATGTGGCGAGTGAGAAACAAAGGCACTTAAAAAGCTCATTATACAGTTTGTAATAACTGAAGTAGAATATAATGCAAACAAGAAATAGAGAGTAAAGATCAGACTAACGAATAAGAGACGTCTGAATCTGTGCTGCAGGAAGACGACTAATTATTGAGCGTTTACTGAAACCAGAGTAGAAACAGTTTGGACCAATTTAATCTGGATCTAATCTCACTTCTTCATCCGTTATAATAAAACCATCAGAGCCCCGATGAGGCTGCATATCTCAGCTTTCACTGATAAACTCATTACTTTATGACCGAAAATGTCTTATTAGACGCTACAGAGAAAATTTAGTTTCCAGACGGCGGCAGGAAATAAAAAAGTGCATCTTCAGGTGTTGAATTTAAAGATCTCATCCCGTCGGCGTCGTTCTTCCTGTTACGCTTTCATTTCCAGCTCTAATACCTTCTTTTCTTTTCTTCTCCTCACTGCCAGCGAGACAAAGGACACTGATGGGTAAATGACAGACACACAGACAGACCCCCCCTCCCCCCCATAGTCTCCGCCTCCCCTCGTGTTTGTGCAGCGTTTATTTGACCTCTCAGAACCAGACGAGGCAGGTGAGCAGTGAAACAGGAAGACTTGTGGATGCAGTATTTGTCGGGCCGTTCCCCCCCCAAAATTTGCCATTTGGGCTTCTGTTGAAAACAAGGACGAAGACATTTTAATCACCATGACGATTTAAAGATGATGTAATTTGGACTATCGGTCTCTTCAGAGCAGAAATATCCCAACACAAGTTGACAAAACTCAGCAGACAGGAAATGTGCTGCGAGACCAAAACTACGACCTAAACGATCGTTTTTACCTCGTTAAAATAAACTACTAATTAGTAGAGCTTTAAATTGACATCTTCTGGGAGGAGGGAGGTAAAACAATCACACAAAGAAGTAGAGACAAAACGATTTGTACACCAGATGAAGGAAAAGTGGTCTTTGAAATCAAAGTGTTCACGTGAAGAGAGAAAAGGGAGCGAAAGAAGCGTTTCAGCCTTTCAGGAGGCTTTTGTTTGGTCTTTAAAAGCTTATAAAGACGTTGTAATGTGTGGCCGCTCCCACCTGCCTCCCCCGACTCCATCTGAGCAACAAACAGAACAAAGAAAAAGCTCGGATTAGATGCCGGGTGACGACACGACCGGGAACAGGTGAAGTATTTTCAGGACGCGTGCGCCCGGCCAACCGTTAAAAGCGTTCGCAAGTCGCAGCTTTTAAAGAAATGTAGAAATATCCTGCGAAGAAAGCCTGAAATAGATTTTTTTTTTTTAAATTGTGAATAGCAGCAGGGAGCAGGAAAGGTGTGTTGTTTCTCCCAATCAGATCCACTCGGCACACCGAGCGCTCTGATTTTGGGAATGAGGTGGTGAAGATGATGGAGCCCTGATGAAAAAGAGCTTTTTGCTCAGCAGACATCAGTTCACACAAAAGCAAGAAAATTCACATCATTGTCATTCTAATCAGTCACATCTTGCAAACCAGCTTATTCTCTCTTGATGACAGTCGCTGTGCAGAATATTGATGAAGTTTTAATGCAGCCTTCCGGTTTTTTCTTTCTCGCTCTTTTTGAAAAATCACCCCCCTAAAAAGTAGCATTTCCAAATGTTTTCATCCCGAAGTTAACGAAACAACAGGGTGAGATTTCGGTCAACCCGTTTCTGCAAAGGGTTGGTGTACATGTCGATTTAGAAAAATCTAAAATAATCCTTTGTTTTCCAGACCGGGAGGAATCACGGTGCTCTACTCTCTGGTCTTCGAGACCAGCTCGGAGACCTCGGAGATGGCGGCCGGTGCGCTGGACTCCTCGGCCGACTCCGGGCTCAGGGAGATGGTGACCAAGGCTTTGCTTGATGACGCTTCTTTGCCGATCGATCTGGATTCACTAAACTTCCTACCGGGTACGGCGGTAACCTCGCTCTTCGGAGACGTTCCGGTTTCCTCCACTAATGCTTAAATTGATATCGAATGTATAATACAGTATTTCAACTATCTTAAACCCCTCTTAAGCTAAATCATTTATGGTATCTGATCTGATTTATGTATTTCAAGTAAAAAAAAAAAAATGCTTGTTTTAACAGAAGCGGTCCACCTGCCAGAATTGACATCGACCTCTTCAGTAGAAGTAGTGGGCGAGGTAAGATATTTTGAACTTGCTAATGGAAGTAGTTTGCTAGGTTTGAGTAAGATTAAATAACTCCTGCATTATTTTAAATCACCTTCCTAACTAAACTTAAAAGGCTTCTAAACTGAAGTATTTGAGTTTTGACTACTAAGAGGCAAAACAGACTCAAAGAACTCCTGATTTTTCCTGATATAGTTTCTCTGCATCATGTCATTTTGTGTATAAATCTCTCCACAGTCCAGTGAGCTTGACTCGCACAACGAGTTCGAAGTTTTCACCGACGAGTCGGAGCTCGTTGAGCCTCAAGCGGGGGTTCCCCTCGCCCCCGTGGAGATAGAGAACGCCCTCGTGATCCTGCTGGACCCCACGGCTGGCCCGGACGGTGCCGATGATGATGAGCTGACAGTTGCGGCGACTGATGGCACGGCAGATCATCCTCCGGCCTCAGAGGGCACTACCGATGAGTCAGAGGCAATTTATGAGACGGAGACCGAGACATCGAAGGAAGAAGGGGAGGAAGAACAACTGCCGATTATTACACATGTGATTGAAACCATTCATCACGAAGAAACGGGTGAACTCCAGAGAGACTACATCCCGTCTCCGACTGTGAGTGTTGAGCTGGAGCCGGAAGCTCCGCCCCCCAGTCTGTCTCCTGACCTGATGACAGACCTGACATCTGTTGATGGCCCTCGGTTGGATGTCGTTCATCTCACCTCAACCTCTCAGGTTTTATTCACTGCAGCTCCTGGGCCGTCCGACGCCGGACTCCCCATCACGACACTCGCAGCCATCACGGGCCAGCCGCTTACGGAGCCAACCGCAAACCTGCAAAATGATGACGAAGTCAACGCTCTTCAAGATGAGGAAGAGGAAGATTTGGGCGG
This sequence comes from Embiotoca jacksoni, assembly GCF_022577435.1. NCBI lineage: Eukaryota > Metazoa > Chordata > Actinopteri > Embiotocidae > Embiotoca > Embiotoca jacksoni. The sequence goes on from NW_027185429.1 coordinate 122,480, forward strand.
TCCGGTTGATGTTCTGGACACTGACGCAGAAGATGTGACAGAATTGGAAACTGAGGTTGAACTGCTAGAACCAGAGGGAGGACTCGTAGTCCAAACGGAAGAAAACCTGCTTGAAGTTTTGCAGCCAACACCCGAACAAATTGAACTTCCTGAACCGGACAAAGAGATATTGGAAGTTGCCAAACCAGAAGTAGAAACAGTTGAAGTTTTAAAACCAGGCAACGAAGTAGTTGAAGTTATTGACGTTTCAGAACTGGATATAGACACAACTGAAGTTTTGGAGCCAGATGGAGGAGTAGTTGTAGTTCCAGAACTGGAGGAAGAAGCAGCTGAAGTTTCAGAGTCGGCGGAAGAAGCAGCTGAAGTTTCAGAACCGGAGGAAGAAGCAGCTGAAGTTTCAGAACTGGAGGAAGAAGCAGCTGACGTTTCAGAGTTGGAGGAAGAAGCAGCTGAAGTTTCAGAGCCGGAGGAAGAAGCAGCAGAAGTTTTAGAGCCGGAGGAAGAAGCAGCTGAAGTTTCAGAGCCGGAGGAAGAAGCAGCTGAAGTTTCAGAGCCGGAGGAAGAAGCAGCTGAAGTTTTAGAACCGGAGGAAGAAGCAGCTGAAGTTTCAGAACCGGAAGAAGAAGCAGCTGAAGTTTCAGAACCGGAAGAAGAAGCAGCTGAAGTTTCAAAGTCGGAGGAAGAAGCAGCTGAAGTTTCAGAACCGGTGGAAGAAGCAGCTGAAGTTTCAGAACCGGAGGAAGAAGCACCTGAAGTTTCAGAACCGGAAGAAGAAGCAGCTGAAGTTTCAGAACCGGTGGAAGAAGCAGCTGAAGTTTCAGAACCGGAGGAAGAAGCAGCTGAAGTTTCAGAGTTGGAGGAAGAAGCAGCTGAAGTTTTAGAACCGGAGGAAGAAGCAACTGAAGTTTCAAAGTCGGAGGAAGAAGCAGCTGAAGTTTTAGAACCGGAGGAAGAAGCAGCTGAAGTTTCAGAACCGGAAGAAGAAGCAGCTGGAGTTTCAGAACCGGTGGAAGAAGCAGCTGAAGTTTCAGAACCAGAGGAAGAAGCAGCTGAAGTTTCAGAACCGGTGGAAGAAGTAGTTGAAGTTTCAGAACCGGAGGAAGAAGCAGCTGAAGTTTCAGAACCAGAGGATGAAGCAGCTGCAGTTTCAGAACCGGTGGAAGCAGCAGCTGAAGTTTCAGAACCGGAGGAAGAAGCAGCAGAAGTTTCAGAGTTGGAGGAAGAAGCAGCTGAAGTTTTAGAACCGGAGGAAGAAGCAACTGAAGTTTCAAAGTCGGAGGAAGAAGCAGCTGAAGTTTCAGAACCGGAGGAAGAAGCAGCTGAAGTTTCAGAACCGGTGGAAGAAGCAGTTGAAGTTTCAGAACCGGAGGAAGAAGCAGCTGAAGTTTCAGAACCGGAGGATGAAGCAGCTGAAGTTTCAGAACCAGTGGAAGAAGCAGCTGAAGTTTCAGAACCGGAGGATGAAGCAGCTGAAGTTTCAGAACCGGGGGAAGAAGCAGCTGAAGTTTCAGAACCGGAGGAAGAAGCAGCTGAAGTTTCAGAACCGGAGGAAGAAGCAGCTGAAGTTTCAGAACCGGTGGAAGAAGCAGTTGAAGTTTCAGAACCGGAGGAAGAAGCAGCTGAAGTTTCAGAACCGGAGGATGAAGCAGCTGAAGTTTCAGAACCAGTGGAAGAAGCAGCTGAAGTTTCAGAACCGGGGGAAGAAGCAGCTGAAGTTTCAGAACCGGAGGAAGAAGCAGCTGAAGTTTTAGAACCGGAGGAAGAAGCAGCTGAAGTTTCAGAACCGGACGAAGTAGCTGTAGTTTCAGAACCAGACAGTGAAGTAGCTGTAAGTTTGGAGCCAGACAAAGAAGTAGTTGAGGTTTCAGAACCAAGTAATGAAATAGTTGAAGTTTCAGAGGCAGAGGAAGAGTCTGTAGTCGAAACTCAAGAAGAAGTAGCAGTTTCAAAGCCAGAAGAAGCAGCAGTTAGTGTTCCAGGAATGACAGAAGAAGAGGGAATAGTTGAAGTTACAGAGGAGGTAGAAGACCGTGAGGAAAGTGTAGTTGAGGTGTCACTTCCAGCTCCAGAGACTGGGAATGATGTGACTGAGGTTTCAGAGCATGTTCCTGAAACAGAGGAAGAGTTAGACCTCAAAGAGGATGTAGATGAGGAAGTTTCAGAACCAGAAGAAGAGGTGGTTCAGCCTGCAGGATCAGAAGAACTAGTACCTGAAGTTTCTGAATCTGAAGCAGAGGCAGTTGAAAAAGAGGCAGTTGATGTGGCGAACGAAGTAGAGGAAGAGGTCGCAGAGTTTCCAGCATCTGAAGATGAAGATGTAGAAACCGAGAGGGAAGTGGCGAAGGTTGTGGAAGTAGAAGAAGTTGCTCCAGCACCAGGTGAAGGTGGAGTTGACTTAACGGAACCAGAACCCAAAACAGAATCTGTGGCAGAAGAGGAAAGCCACATAACCGTAGTGACAGAGACAGAAGTTGAGGAAGTCGGGACTCCAGAATCAGAAGAGGAGCAAGAAGGAGTTTCAGAACCAAGCGAGGAAGTCGTAGAGGTTGAAGAAAAAACACCAGATGTAACTGGAATCCAAGAGCCAGAGGTGGAATTCGTTGAGGATGTAAAACCAGAGGAAGAAGTGGTTGCGGTCTCAGAACCAGCTGAGGAACCGGTGGACATTTCAGAGCAACTACTTCCTTCAGAAGCTAAAGAAGAAGCAGAAGAAGAGGAGGTAGTTGGGAGTCCAGAATCTGAGGAAGCATCAGAACTAGACGAAGGCACACTTGATGGTTTACCATCCGTTGAAGAGCTACCTGAGGTTTCAGAGCCAGAACTGAAAGAGGAGGTACTAGTCGAGGTCCAAGAATCAGAAGAGGAAGTTGCCGTTGTCCCAGAAACACATCCGGAAGAGGAAATAGTTGAGATTTTAGAACCAGAAAAGGTCGTTACTGAGCCGCCGGCCGAAGCAATTAAAATCCTTCACTCCTCGGACGGTGAGGAAGAGCTTCCCTTTGGACAGGACACCGTACAAGTTATTGAAGATGAGGAGTTCCTTCTTCATGTCGTACCTGACTATCCTCACCCATCAGAGGAGGACAATTTACCCATCTCACCTGTAAACATTCAACCGTCCGAAGAAGACGTGGACCAACCTGACTACGAATATCCCGTCATCGATGATTTCTACATCAAAGAGGACATTGCCAGCATCGATGCTCCGGAGGAAAGTGACGCCGTCGCCATCTTGACGACAGAAACGACCAAGAGCGATCCACGCCTTGAAACGACGCCTGATATCGCAGGTGAGCAAAGCAAGAAATATGATGTGATGAAAGGCAGTGAATTATTTTAATAGAAATGCACACTGACAGTACAGCAGATAATTAGAGATCCCCTGATGTATTTGTGTTCTATTTTTAGGGCTTCACGCTGCTTAATGTAATCGCTCTTGCAACAAACACAAGCTGTTTGACTCTTCATTTCCTTTTTAATTACTGGAAATAATGCTCTACATGCTATTCCTGAATTTAAGATTATTTTTTGATTATTAAACAGGATTTATGGATCATTTCAAACATCTAGGAGTAATCTCTAAAATATTATTGAATAGAATTCAAACTAGAAATTCTGCATTAGGCAGCATGACAGTATTATGTATTATTCACATTTTGGTAATTTGTGAAAATCCTGGTCATGACTTAATTCAGCCTTTTTGCCTGAAATCTCCCAGAGGTGGCGGCTTCAGACAAGCAAGACGCATCGGAGGGGACAGAAGTCGCGGAGGACTTGTCGGAGGAGACACCAGAAAGTGATTTAACCGCAGAGGAAGACGTCGGTGTGACGCCAGCACCGACGTCGGACTCCTTCCTCACACCTCCGGCAGCTCCCGTCGACGTGTCTGAAGTGTCCTCACCCGGCCCGACTATCGACTACGGACTCTTTGAGGTAGCAGAGCAACCCGTAATCGATTCCGCTGCGGAGTCTTCAGAGGACGACGGCACTGAGCCGGAGGCCGAGTCCGAGCACACCGAGCCAACCGTTGTCGTGGTCGACGAGGACTTGAAAGACGGAGACGAACGCCACGCCGGCCCACCGGCGGCCACCGACGAAGACGTCGACGAGGCTGTGCGGGACATCGCCGTGGAGCTGGACCGAGCGGACACGCGAGCCACGGAGCCGACCGCGCTACCGGACGAAGGGAGCGGTTCCCCATCGGTCGAAGAGGAGCGCGGCGCCGGCGGCGTCACGGCCCAGCCTCCGGTGCGGTACCTGACCACGCCGTCCATGACCACGGCCAGCCAGGGACGGGAGCTGGTGGTGTTCTTCAGCCTGCGCGTCACCAACATGCACTTCTCCGTGGACCTCTTCAACAAGACGTCGTCCGAGTACAAATCCCTGGAGAACACCTTCATAGATTTGGTGAGTAGAGCGCACACGGCAGAAAACGTTCCTTGCCCTTTAAACCGGGCGGCTCTCGGTATTAGAGGTATTTTTGATAATGACCGAAACCATAAAAATATTCTTTCACAGAGAGATGTGGGGCATAAATTCATGCCTCACGAGGCTTATACATCTTTGTTGACATTGACAGAAAGGTGATAATTCTACTGTTTTTGTTATTACGACGGTGACAACATCACAACACACAAATAACTGAATTTTATTACGACTGAACCTCGTTCTGACTTGTTCTCTGATTCTGGAGATCTTTTCTTTGGTCTCTTATCAACTCCTGAGGGGAAACATGTGGCTCTCTGGCTGCCAAACGCTCCACCGTGCTGTTGTCTCTAACTGTGTCCATCTGTGAAGGCTGCTGAGCAGGTAGTGATTTTCTTTTTGGAGCTTTTTCAAGGTGAGAAACTGCTCAATACGACAGAAAACAACACGACGGGAGTGCTGAGACTGAACCAAAGTGGTAAAGTTGTAGCCGGACAGCTAACAATGACCTGAAACTGACTAAAATACACAAGAAGTTGTGGATTCAGCGGATAATCTTATATACTAGAGACCTCTTTCACGTCATTTCATATATTATTAGTATAAAAGGAGCAGGACAAAGTTTGACGTGTCACGCCGAAAAAATTTGACCTTTTTAAGGAAAGACACAAATTAGCGGGAGGCCGTCAGCTCGGCGGGACAACGGGAAAAAGATGAGGTCGGCTCTTTTTTGGCATTTGACCCGCCCCTCCTTCACTGTGATTGGACGGCTGGGTAAAAAGTGACAGTGACGATTGCAATGTTTTACCCAAAGTAGTCCATAGTTTAACTCTCAGCTCAGCCATTGAGATGCGTTGCGAGCTGCTTTGATGCCAACGTGCCTTTTCTTCCTCTTTGATTCACGATTCTGATCTAATATATCGGAAATACAAATATGTAGAGTTTTCCGACCTCTTTATTGAGTCTTGTGAAGAAAAACAGTCCCTGTAGTAAACCTTTTAACAATCAAGTGTGGTGAATGTGTGACCCCCCCCCCACACCACCACCACCACAACAGAAAGACAATTAATGAACACAAGCAGCTGCCTGGTTCATTTGCGTCTTTGTTTTCATTCCGTACGAGTTTTCCAGGAGCTCTCCGAGTCAGACCTGCAGCTTGTTGAGCTGTGAATAGATATGTTTGGATGTTTTGGATGACTAGAGGGAAAGCCAGAGAATAATTTCCAGCTCAGGCAGGTACAATGCAGCATTTATTTTACTGCAAACAATGACTCAGCTAAATTAATGAGGCAGGGAGAACATGCCATGGGAATATAGTCATAAACAGATGTCGCTGCCGTCGGAGAAATATTAACATGTTGTAGACGCTTTCATGACTTTGTGAGGAAATCCAATTGTTTTTTTCTTTAGTCTGAAGATGATTAAAATGTCTCCAGATTCTTTCAGTCTTATTTTCATATCATCAACGACTATCAGCACACGTCAGTGGCAAATTTACATCATATAATAACTTAAAAAGGTAACTCATCTCTTATTTCTACCAGTTATTAGACACCTTTATCAACCTAAATACTCAGGTGGATGCTCACGCACAATCTCCCTATTATTATTATTTTTTTTTAAATATTGTTTTACTCTCATTTGAATGCAGCTCTGATTAGCGTTCATCCCAAAACAGGAAAGTAAATTCTGTTAATTAGCAGCCGCAGCAGTTTAATTTAGGTGCCCTTTTGGCTGCCTGCGCTCAGCTGGTTTGAATCATTTGGATCAGAGTGGCAGCGTCGTGGTTTCTGAGTGGCGAGCAGCTTTTCTAAAATCCGTTTTGAAAAAAAAAACAAAAAAAAAACATAATAGCGGCTGGCAGACAGTTTTTGGGTGCATTACCGCCACCTTCTGAAGGGAGTAAGCATTACAATTACAATTAACTCGTAAAATTGCACGGGGAAATCTGCCCAACACTGGTAAAAATTAAAATGGCTGGCAGATTTCAGACAAACACCATTAGTAATATTGACACCGTTTCATGTCAAGTTTTACAAAATATTTCATTGTTTTAACAAACATTTCAGGCTGCTGTCCTTTGTAGAATAAACCGATGTAGTTTCAAAATGACTGAGAGCCTGAAAGCCTTCCCACACTGGTCACAGACGTAAGGTTTTCCTTCAGTGCTGCTTGGTTTCTCTGCAGCGTGGCGATCCAGCTGTCCTCTGGCGAACACATCCTCCCCGTCTTTGGAAGGTCTGTTTGGGTTTTTGCAGGTCTGGTTGTATGAAGTGAAAAACAGGAGGACAGAGAAAAAGACATTCAAACAACATAATCACACAGGAAGAGGTGGCCTGTGTAACAACTGGACATGGCAACCAATCAAAAGCAACTTCCACCGTGCTAACGTGGTGTGAGGTGGTTTCTGGAAGCAATTCTTTTTCTTTCTTTTTTTTTACACATTACAAATGACAATATTTCAGTTAAAGTGACTTACGTCTGCCGCTGACGTCATTTCACCGCTGGGCTTGCTCTTTACTGCCACTTTTAATTTCTCCAGCCACGAATCAGCTCTGACGTGATCAAATAAAAACAGCCAGTCAGGGAAAAACAAACAAACTAAATTCAATAATAACAGCAAATTTAATTTGATTTGTCTCCGTAGATGAAAAAAATAAACAGATTTTTATTGGAAGTGTGAAAATTCACATAACCTTGAAAACATTTACAATTTTGAAACCGTAAAATAAAAAAAAACTCTTGATGCTGAAGTGAATTGAAGTTTGTAATTTTTTTGTATTTTGTATTGTATTGTATTTTCCTCCATTTTAGTTTGTTCATTTTATAAATAATTGCAGTTTCAAAATCACTATGTAAGCCAATTCAAGCGTGATTAATATTCCAGTCAGTTTTGTGAACAGGAAGGAGCGTCGTCTGATTTACATTTACACATCCTCTGAACTACAGACCGTCAAACACCGACGAAACAACTGAGGAAAGTTGAGTGTTTTCTTACCGTTTGATCGAGCGCTGCGGGTTGATGGGCGTCTTCACACAGGAGTATGCAGATGCACTGGTGGTTTCCGTGGTAACCAAATGTGAAGGCAGTTCAAA
>NW_027185429.1:135000-227500 GCF_022577435.1 Embiotoca jacksoni
ATTAGTGACGTAAAGTCAGTGAACGCAGCAGGACAAAGGTCACAGGTAAACATAGTTTCATCACTTTTCAGTGGTGAATCTTTTTGTTGTTGGATGTCTGAGCTGCAGGTTTCATGTTTCGTAATCTTCACTGTGTACGATTATATATATATGTTGTTTTTTTTTTTGCGCAACAGGGGAAAAACCCTCGAAGGCCTGAGCTCTTGATTTCTCTTTACGCACGAGATAAAACACAAAGCAGCATCTGATAATCACACTGTTGCGTCAGCGGAGCTTCTTTGTATGCAGCTCCGACTCCGTCAGCTTTTGTTTGATAATATTCTCCGCAGATGAGTCGGAGATCACGAACACATTCCAATGGACTCGGTAATTAGGTCTATATGTCAAATACAGCAGTACACGGCGGGATTGTACGGAACATTATAGGGCTGGAGGAAGAGTGATGAAGATGAGAAGTGAGCTGTGGAGAGCAGAAGTGCTGCTGCAACATCTTTTGTCTCGAAGGCGGATGATTGTTTCAGCAATATCTTGATTGGGGATCAAGTTTTTGCTGAAACAGTTACGTTGTCCTGGTTGTTATTAGACGTACAGAATAGTTAATACTGTTAATTGCATCGACTGAGGGCTGCAGGGAGGCTTTACATCCTTGAATTAAAGCAGCAGTATCACAGTGTAAACATTATTTCTGCATTCTAAGCTGCTTTAATCAATAGATTTATTTCAACAATGCACTTCCTTTCAGCTTGACGGGGCAATTTATCTTCTTTAAGTTCATTTTTCTTGGTTTAACTGTTTAAAACTTTAGTCCAGTAGCAGGTTTCATCCACAGACTGAATATAAAATGTTCGCAGTCTCCGGTCTAAAAGGGAAAGCCAATGCAGAAGTGCCTTAAAGTGCAATACTGAGAGCTGGCTCCAGAGATAAGAGGGAGGAACAATACGTTCTGATACTGTTCCTGTTGAACGCAGCGCAGTGATGCACACAGGAAGCAACGACCTTCATCAGGAACTATTCGGTGTGTCTTCTCTTGATCAACATCATCACTGAGTTGTAAACAGGAAGTATCAGCAGGCCCCGTTGCCGTGGCTCCAGGAACTTTTCCCATCAGTGCTGCCGTGTTCACCCCTCATTCAAACACATGAACAGGGATGCACTGCATGCGTGACGGGGACCAACCACACGCTGTGGCAACACATGTTCTCCAGTTCATCCCCCAAACCCTGCAAACATGCTAATTTCCCCGGAGTGGATCTGATGTTTCGTCTCTGAAGCCGTCGACGCCAGAGACTAAATCTTACATTTCAGCACACACCAGTGGCTGAGGAGCTCATTAAAATCAAACGCTCCTCAGCACCTCCCGGAGAGAGGTGGGCGGCGAGAGGGAGGCGCACACGCACTCCTCGTGAATACTAATGTCTGCTGCGTTCCTCTCCTCTCTCCTCGCAGCCGATCAGGCCGATCCCTGCAAGTTCCTGGCCTGCGACGACTTCTCGCGCTGCGTGGTGGACGGACGGACGAGGGAGGCTCAGTGTCTGTGTGAGCCGGGCTTCCTGTCGGTGGACGGCCAGCCCTGTCGGAGCCTGTGTGCCCTGCAGCCGGACTACTGCCGAGGAGGGGAGTGTCACGTAGTTCCCGGGCACGGAGCCGTGTGCAGGTACGCGTACTGTACAGGGATGTGGCTGCACATATCAGCAGCTGTGCATCAGTCCTTCAACAACCGCTGCAGAAAAACAAGGACACGGGAACTTTTAGTCCATTATTAAAGTCAAGGTCACAAAGTGCTTCACAACAAAAGAGATAAGAAGCACCAAGCAACATGAGACGACTTAGGGAATTAGAGTCGGCAATATCTCTTAAGTAGAAGACAGATGTGCGCTTTATTGTTAAAATGCAACATAAAAAAAAAATCTGCAAAACAAACAAAAAAATCGTCCTCCTCTATTTTTTTTCTCAACGTGGCCCTCATACTTCATCGTAAATACAACCTGAGGGAGTAAAATAGGACCCGTTACAGAACCCTGAGGAACACCTCAGACATGTATGACAACGGTAGGACAAATAGCAGGAGAACCAGCCGATTCCTCAAAAGCTGCCGTTATCTAGAAGTCTTTTTTGGTTTATTAACGTTCAGCTCACACAACGGCCTCTGAGTTTTTATTGAATTAAGAGACATTAAATGAATTAAAGTTTTTGCTGGGACTGCTTTTAATAAATCGCCTCGCAGGGAGGATCAGATGACGGTACCGTACTCACGTACAGAAAGTTTACCGACAGGCTGATCTTAATGTCTGGAAGACTTTTACTGAGCGCGACTAAAATTTAAAGCATAATTTGTTTGTATTATTCTCCATTTATGTGGACATTTTACAGACCAAATGATTCATTTACAAAATAATACTTTAACTTATTAACTTGATGTTAGTTTTCTCTTGTTCTGCCTCAGTTTAGACATTTCTATGAACTAGTACTGTTGTATTATGTTTGAGGTGTTCTAGATACGTTCTGTCTTCTGTTAGCCTGCTTTGTTTTCCGTCTCAGTGCGATCCATCTTTGCATCGCTGCACATCGATGCTAAGTTGATTTTCAAGTGAGAGATAGAGTTTGTCTTTTATTAACTTCCATCTCAGAGTTGCTGCCTCTGGGTTGCCAGAAAAATCTAATTTCAACCCTGTTAGACTTCAGCAGCACCTCCGAAGGTTTTCCATTGAAAACGTTACTGTCCCACCAGCTGGACCTTTGCAAAGATCTTTTTAGGTTGTATTCTTTTTACCTTCATCAGGCCTCTCAGCAGTCTCAGTTTTGTGGTGAGATGTTACTGAAAGTTCAATCTCAACAAGGTGCTGAACTCCAATAAAGCACAACTCCTATATATGTATATACAGAATGAATCAACGAGCTGAAGGTCTGCAGCCGTGAACTCTGACCTTTTTGTATTATAACAAAATACCATCTAAACCGGTGATTGTTTTATGTAACTGAAGAGGAAAAATAAATCAATATTTCAAAAGAATAAAGCAAAGATTGATAAAAAGTACAAACACTAAATACAATTTAGTGTTTTTTTGTTTTTCTTATTGATCTTTTGTGATCAAAAGTCTCATTATTAAAACTCAGTATGAAAACATTGGACTGAACAAGGACCAGTTTGAACAATAAAAGTGGACGTTCAAACCAAAAATAGCTCAAATTCAATGATTTTCCCAAACTTATAAGTCAGATTCCTGAACAGCAACAAGAACATTTCAGGAAACAGCAAACCGGCTCCTTGATAGTTCAAATTAAATTCGTTTTAAAAGCAGTTGTTTATTTAAAGTAAACTGAGCAGATTTACCTGCTCGTGGCCACGAATGACAAGCGAACAATTCGTAATCACCTGAAGCAACGTCGAACATTCAATTTACTGACATTTAGTCGATAAACTGAACGTCTTCATTTGCATGAGGAGCTCCAAGGTGACTTCTCTCCCATCTGAAGACGCCGTGGTTTTGTCCCACGTGAATATTTGATCAGGTCTCCGTGTAGGAACGGCTGAGAAAAGCCTGGAGCTGCTTCTGTTTCTGAAATCGTTGGGTACCAGCAGCTTTTCTGTCTCGTCTGGGGGATTGAAGGGGTTCTGGAGGCGGGGTTTGAATTTGTCTTGGATTTGCCACATTTCATTAACACTGAACCCTGTTTGGTCTAATCCAGTGTCCAGACCGGAAAGACAGAAATCAGCCGTAAACAATAAACACAGCCCGGCAGGTTAATGCTGCAGAGCCGCACGTTCCTTTTAATCTCATTTGGCTGCTTGACAGCACGGCGAGCTGGAAGAAGCAATAAAATAATTCTGGTGGGAGTTAAAGGCTTGTTAATGAAAAGATTCCCTGAAACACCACAGAGGGAACGACTCTGAGGCATCCCGTTTCTTTTTGGTCCAGACCTCTAGGTTTTCTCCTGCACCCTTGCTCTCCATGTGCCCCGTACACTCCAAGTCACGTTTTTTGTTTTGTTTTTTGTAATCCTGCAGCTGCTCCCCTGCTGGCTTACACTTGTTTTAGTTGGGCCTTTGCCCAGGTAACTGTTTGTTCGTGAAGGTTTTCAGCACAACGCTGGATTCACAGCGAGTCAGTTCACCAATTTCAAATCATTGTTCTGAAAATGTGTTTTCATTTCCTGCAAACTAGCATCATTTAGCTGTTGAGTTGCCAGAAAGTCGTCATCACATGTAAACAAACTAATGTGTGGACGGATAGCACTTCTTCCACCGTGATCATACATGCATCCTCACGCCGAGGCGAGACAAAGCGTGACACTGACATAATGTCCTCTAGTGGACTGACGGGTGTATTACACGCTTTAACGTGATACCGTGCTGAAAGCAGATAGAAAGGTTTTTATATTTTTATTTCATTATTTGTTTTTACATTATAGTAATAAACACTTTACCTGCCTACAACTACATTATTGTGTTATAAATGTGTATTAAATGGTTAAATGCTGCTTATAGATTCTAAGTAAGTCAGCGACACAGATGCGAGTGTTTCTACTTTAATCTGAGCAGCAGTCTGAAACCAAATAATCCTCCAGAGAGACACTAAGTATGATTAAGACGTCACCTGAAGTGTAAAATAGGAATGCAGAATGTGTCTGAAGCTGCTTGTTTGTAACTCGGTGATGCCGAAGAGACGGTTCGATGACCTGCAGATAAATCTGATTGAATAGCTTCAGATCACATTTTCTGGTTCAGACACGAGGACTCAAACAAATAAATAATGTCCTTTCAGTTCTAATCTGCTGACAGTCCGTCTGTATTTGAACACATCTGCAGTCTTTGCAGATCCTCTGATATCTCTTGAATCTCGTCTTTATGATCACACAGACATGAAGTCGTCCCTCCGGTTCCAAGGGTGGAGTCTCATTTTACTACATGTGCGAGAAGTTGCTGCGGTTGCACTTTCCTTTTCACACCTTCCTCATTTTTCTCTTCTTACAGACACAAAGGCATCTTCTCCGTCCCCGTCCTCGCTAGTTAAGAAAATATATTGGATCAGACAGCACCTGAGAAAACTACAAAAGGTAAGAGGGCCTTGTTGTCGGGAGGAAGGTTGTCCCAGTTAAATAATGTGTTAGTGCTGGTACAAAAAAAATCATGCAGGCTCAGCAAGTCCTCGGTGCATTTTAGAACTGATTAGGGTGATGAAGTTATCAGATGAAGCAGTGAAAACCCTCCTCTTCCTCCTCCTCCTCCAAACACAGAGTGGTGAGTAATGACAGGCACTTGTTTGGTTCAGTTTGTTTAGTTGTCTTTTTTATTTTTGAATAAATTCTAGATTTTCCTTATATACAAACAGCTTTTGGTTTCTTTTCATTTGCGTTGCTAAGTGGACGTAACATATTTGGGGGCTCATCCGGGATACATTTAAAAACGGGGAGGCTTGTATTTCTGTAGCCTTGGTTATTGGATGGTGTTGGTGTTCAGGTGTCCGTCATCTGTGGAGACAGAGCACACGATCATGCACACGTGCAGACAGACTGATGGCCGTAACAATGGGAAATGTAGGATTGAGTCTTTCATTAGACCCTTCCTCCTCGAGGAAGTCCCACGTCTTCCAAACACCAGATCTCCAGTTGTTAACGTCGGATTTCTCTTATTTAAGCTGTGGACCCGCTTTGACCTATAAACTGACGGACCTTAACACTATTTCCTGTCCCTGCAGACTCCATGAATCAGGAATCAGCAGCAGGACCTCGGGACACTTCAAGGACTCAGTCAGTCATTCGGTTAAAATTCAGAGACGATGCAGAGCCGAGGAGGCTTCAGGACAAACTCTTCAGAGCTCTGAGCTTTACATCAGAGCACGGACAACCTCCCTTCAGGGAGAACAGACTCTTCCACCGCTGTAAAACCTTTCGGACAGCCGTCGTGCGCGGCTGACAGTGAAGGGGAGCTCAGCGGACGACTCTGCGGCATCGATCGGGTTGATATTGATTGACCCCGGACTGTTTTTCCACACGTCTGCTGGCTGTATGTAGTGAATAGGTTGGTCAAGTCTGATGTCAGATGATACGGAATAATCTGGAAGCGGAACAGAGATGTGACATTTGGAATCGGGTTTTAGTTGTTCACTGGCTTTTCTAGATCAATAATAAAGATGTTCTTTGACTTGTTGTCCACCTGAACCTTATGTAAACTGGGGCTGAAGACGCTGTAGGGACGAACAGAGAAATGAGGCAGACTGTTTGATTTGAAGGACATTTGGAGGTAAAATAAGGTGAAAGTACCCAGTTTTTATTCCTTCTCACGTCCTGTATTAGACGTATTAACCGCTTAATCGTTAATTTCTTTAGGTTTTATCATCTCGTCCCGATCCACGGGTTGGGAAACGGAGATCTAGCTCACAGGATGAGGCGCATTAGCACCCTAAAAGTAGCTAATTAGCATGCTACATTGAACTGCAAGAGTCTGCAACCATGCTAGCTGCTCTGAGGCTAAATTTGGGCTAACATGCTAACGTTTATCAGGTATGTTTCCTATGTTTGCAGTCTTAGCGGGCTAGCATGCTAACATATTAAAGTTGAGGCTATAGCTTTGCAGAGTTGAAATTATGACCAGATATTGGCGCCAGATTAAGAGTTATTACAATTCATCCTGTGAGGAACATGAATGTTTGAGCCAAATTTCCTGACAGTCAATTAGTAGTTGATATATTTCCGTCAGCGTCGGTCCCGCCCACTGCTCTGCTTACAACCAAAACTTTGTTTTGACAAAATAAACAGGCTTCGTGTAACTGTGAGGGATAGTTTGCTTACAAGTCAGATCATTGCATTGTTATTTCATACGTTTTCCTTACAAATTTGATTTTTGATTGCGGGGCAACAAATTTGCTCTAAAAACGATCTTCTGTGCTGCATCAAAAACACGAAAATAACTTCATTTCAGTTTTTATTTTATTTTGACTTGAATGATGGATGCTGAAAATTCTGGCATCTGATTGGTTGGAAGACGTGAATTAACCTTTCGACAGTTTAACACGTATGTTGTATTTTACTGTATATTCATTTACCAGTATTAAACTGGTATCTCTGTCCTGGATTATAATTTGTAGGGATCAGAAAACTCAGGCCAAACTTCTTACTAATGAACACAAAAAACACTTAAGCTCAGAACTCGTTTTCAGGATTCAGAAAAGCCAGAAAATAACTTGTGTGTAAATTAATGAGATATTATTTTAGTTTGATTTCATGTGGCATTATATTTATGCTGATTCTGAGGAGGGAAACCACCCGACGGGATTAATCTTTACCACAATAACATCTTTAACTCGGGTTTCACGTGAATCAACCATTTCGTGAGTTCATAAGGTTGAAAACGCCGTCATCACATTGTACACTTCATGTAAATAATGTGTTCTTGTCTTTGAGTCAACACGTCTGCTGACGTTTATTTGCTGCTTTTGGGAAGAAAAAAAACCCTCCATAACTGTAATGTGTATTTTTCTTATTTAAAGTGTTAAAAAGAATATTTATGTGGCGAGTTTCACAAACAATAGCTGAAAATACAAACTGTGTTCAATAAAACTGCATTTTTCTTCTCCAGCTTTTCTGAAAAGCTTCTTTTTGTTTTTGAATGGCGGCGAAGTGAAAGAAGCAGCAGAGAAGTGAGTGAAACGTGGAATGCATTTATTCATCTGTTAGAGAGATCAGCGTTAGAAAAATGACAGTGGACAAAAGGCAGTGTTCCCCGAGGAATGATTGTAATGTGTGGCGAGAAACGGATCGCAGCAAACTCACGATGTTTTCTTTGACATTTGGAGGGAAATATTTGGAGGTGTTGAAACGAATACGGAGAGAAAAGTGACCCACGTTACGCTCGGCGTTAACATGCAGACGGACGTATCCTGAGCAGATACTCGTGTTGGAGCTTTGTAAGGTTTGTCTGGACTTCTTTCACTTCCTGGCTGTCTGAGTTTGGAGTGAAATTTGGGACGAACAAGAAACAATTCGATCTTTTCTGATCCGATTTTTAAACCAGATGCGGTCCAAATCTTTGAAAGCGGTCTCAACCTGAACTGATCCGATGTTAAAAGCCTTCTGATGTCGGTAAACTACAGGAAGAGCCAGCGAAGACAAAGACGAGGTGTCAACATGTTTTGTTTGCAGCTGAAGTGGAATGAAAAGCAGTGAAGAGCGTTACTGCTCAGTTTGATGTCGTAACCAAAGCTAACGATCCGTTAGCGACCAGCGATGGAGCGGTCGTCAAAGCGCCGCCGTTTCATGTCTCTGCTTTTATTTTGAAATCTAACAGCAGAATCCAGGAGTTAGACGGACGCCTCGTCCATCTGCTGCACACGTATGTGTGTTTTATTAATGTTCACGGCTTAATATAAACCAGCTGAGAGAAATATGGAAAGGATGCTAGCATGTTTTGAAGCCTTAACGTCATGAAGTCTAACTCAGTTTTTGGTTTGATTCCATTGAAGTGGTCTTTGGTTTTCTGTATTTTTTTACCGCCAACTTAAGAGTTTTCTGACAAGTCGACGTTGATCTTATTCACCGGCCGATATCTCTAATACAACATGCGCTCAGGGGCTCTGCAGCATTCAACAAATTTATTCCGTTTCACAACCAAACCAATCAAATGTTTTCTGAGCGCTTCTTAGCTTGTATAACAATAATTCATTCAGATAGCGAGATCATCAACATGAGCTGGACTCAAGTTCATTCAGGTTTTTATGAGGATCTTTACTGGTTCGTTTTGAGCTGAAGTTTCAAGGCTTCTGCAAACGATTATCAAGACTTCAGGTCTGTGTTGAGAGAATTAGATTCACCTACAGGTGCCTTGTGTGATTTTCCGGTTGCACATGATGCGTCACAGCTGCACAGATTAACACTGTGGCAAATCCATTCAGTGGGACGGGCGCGTGACGGACAACTGAAACACGAGGCTGAAGCACCTGCAGCTGATTTAAGGTTCAAAAGTTAAAACGGGCGAAATTTGAATGGAGTTTGGTTTTAAATGTTTTTCTCAGACACCATATTTCCAACATAATTCCAACATGGAGCTACTTCACATTGAATATTAGCACAGACTTGATGATTAAGAACCTGAACTGAACTGGTGACGGCGCCGCCCTGGTGGCAGCTTGTTGCATCAGCTCCTGTTAACGTCACCGTGTTTTGTTCTTGGCGTTTAGGCCGGTTTTATTTTGACATAAAGTCGTTGAAATAAATAACTTTTCTGCCACTTTTAACCAAGAAGTGCAGCAAAATTAAATCAAAGTTTTCCGTCTTGCGTGTTAATGCCGTTCGTAAAGGGGCGGAGCTACTTTGCAGCAGGTCTTCATGCTTTCAGACAATCTGAGTCACCTTTTTCTTGTGCAGATCATCAAAGGGAACAGAAAGCAGCTTCAGGGGAATAACGCAGCGTGACGTCACTACAGATTGTCTTATTTTGTTTTCTTTTATACACACAACAAAAGAGGCCTGTTTTTTTTTTTCTTCTTCTTTAGCTTTAGTTTGCGTGATTTATTGCTTCTCGTTACGATCTCACGTGCCCGAGTCACTGAAGTAGAAACTGTTCTTTCAAAAAATAAACTTTTACACTCCAGCAGGAATACATCAGTGATGGCTGCCGACTGTCCTCGCCGTGTAGAAAAGATTCAGAGTCGTACGAATGTTCCAGTTGGAGGCTGAGTACCAGTGCGTTGTACAGAGAGTACGACGAGAGTCCAGTCTGACACCCGAACCCAACCGAAAGATCGAAGCAGCCGGATGGAGGGAAACATGTGAAACTACCTTGGGATTCACTGCGTTGGCAAATCACTAAAAAGGTCAAATTCAAGATGGCTGAGGTTGGTTTTTTTGTTGTTTTTGCAGCGCTGATCTGCTCTGAAACAGCAGCAACACGAGGAAACAGGATCTCAGCAGTTGCATAATGACTTCACATTTTTCTGCTTTGCTTGATAGACGCAGACAGAAACGAATCACGCAGCCGCTCCCGTCCAAAAAAACAACAAAAAACAAAAAAGGAAAACCCCAGAAGGGTTTCACGTTTGGTCTCTAGACCTTTCTCATTAGCTTTTTACTAATTCAAATCACACATAATGAGCAGATAAGAGGAATCACTACATGAACAAATCAACGAGGTCTCGAGTTACATTCGGCCAGAAAGACAAAAGGTGGAATAAAAAAAAAAGCAAATCTTGGACTTAATTAACAGAATAACGTGACGCTCATGCAGCGCGGCCTCGTGGTGACGGCTCACCGCTCCTTGTGCAAGTTTCTTCTTCTTCTTCTTTTTTTTTTGCCCTGTAAGAACCACGTGAAGACAATGTAAACAGCAGGTTTAAGTCGGAGAGGGATCACCAGCTAGATGTTAGGATGGAAGCGACACACCGGTGAGACTTCAGTGTAATCATCAGGAATGCATAATTACAGAGGAATCAAAAAGTTTGGGGAGGCAGCTTCGAACGAAAACAACAACAACAACAAAAAGGTCCTACTTTTTTCGGTAATTAAACCCTGTTAAAGTAGTGTTAAGGCCTCGGAGTTACGACTCGCAGAAAGGTTAAACAGAATTCCTTGGAAAACAACCGGATGTGATCATTTAGCTTGATTTTTCTCTGCATAGGATTCAATGCAAAACTTCCTCGCACCCCTCCCCCCCCCACCCCCGACCCCCAGCCCACCCCGAGGAACCGAGAACGGAAAAACGTATCGACGAACGAGAAAACAAAAGGACAGGAGAGAAAGCGTTGGGGTTGAACCGCCGTGCGGCCGGCCCGCTCTGCGTCAGGTAGCTGCTGCACTCGTCCCTTTGTGTGCGGCGTCACTTGAACATGCTCTGCAGCATGGCGGTGGCGTAGGTGGGCCGCGCCTGCCGGCTCTCGATGGCGCTGCGGAGGTACTGGATGCCGCCGCAGCGCTCCCAGATCTCCTCGAACTGCCGCGGGAGGATCTCGGCGCCGCGCTTCCTGGACAGGCCCGTCTCCTCCAGACTCAGCTCGCACATCTCCATGTCGTCCTTCCCTGGGAGACCAAACAGGAAGCAGACCAACTTATTACGCCGCCGGTTTCACCGGATAACCGCTCACATCCCACAGATCCCGTCGAATTTATCAGAAGGTCGTACTTATAGTTTTGGCGGCAAAAAGCTGACTGCTTTGTTTTAGAGTCCAGATTCCTTTTGGTTGATTTTTGCCAACTTTCTATGTTTTATATTTCCTCAACATTTTCATCTTTGTTTTTTGTTTTAGTGTTTTAGTGTCATATTCTTCAGCACAGTTTGTTTAACAAAGCATGAAGCAGCCAGAACACAAAAATAGAAGAAAAAAAGACACAAGCGCCGAGAAAAATACACAAATCTGAACACAGGAAGCTTTAAAAAGGAGATTTGTTCAATTTGCCGGGTCAGACGAGGCGGTTCCTTGGTTCCTCGGTTCCTCGGTTCCTCGGTTCGAGCGCTCAGACAGACGGAGAAACAAAACAACTGTTGAAGGTTTTTTTTTGTTTTTTTAATGCCGTTTTGCAGCCTGTGATTTTATAGCTGGTTCTGACACAAACAGTTGTTCCGCTCTGGTTTCCTTCGGTCCTCCGGAGGGCGAGCGGCTGTTTGAGATGCTGTTACGGTCAAATATAAATAACTGGAACTGCATTGACTGCAGAAAATGCGGTGTGAATGCTGAAGCTGCAATCTGCTGAAAACTCAACTCAATTAGCAGAAAACTGAACGGAAGTCGCTTAAATGTTTAAATCTTAACGGCCTTTGCTAGAATAAATGAAATGCTTCTTTTCAGAAGAGAACTTTTCTCCTCTGTAGAGGAATTAAAGGAATAATTCAACATTTCACGTTTGTCTTTTCTTTCTAAAGTTGCTGAATATCATTTTAAGTGGCTTTTTGGATTTCATTAGTTTCTGTGATTGTCGGAGTATCGACTCATCGATTTTCCTCCACTTCACTGACTTCCTTCCTTTTAGTGTTTATTCTTGCTTCCTTCTTTCCTTCATCGCACCGACTCTTCGACATGAACTTCGTCACTCTACTGATCCGTCCTCGTTTCTCCCCGAATTAATCACTTCCTGTTCCTTCTGCTTTCTCCATCCAGTGAACTGGACTCAATCCTTCCCCTCCTTCCTATGTTTCCACTTATCTCCTCCTTCTTCCTGTTCTAGCTCCTCCCTCCCACCTCCACCTCCGTGCTCCCGTCCCGTACTGACCCGCCACCAGCAGGATGGGTTGTTTGTCGGGATGCAGCTCCATCTGCCGGGCGATCCAGGGCCCGTCGAAGTGGGCGTACCACCAGCCCTTCTTCTTGTTCTGCGGGTCTTTGTACTGGTCGCCCGGCCGGATGAACGGGATGCGGAAGTAGCGCTGCTGCCGGTTCATCGCCACCTCGTACTGCCGGGCCGGGATGGGCGGGGCCGGGTTCTGCTGGGCTGTTCGTCGGACAGAAAAAACAAAAAGAAGAGTTAGGCGTCTTTCACGGATGACGGCAACCAATCAGCAGTCGGCATGTTTACGTGTGAAGCAGTTAATGGGGAATGCACTTTATCAACCCGTGTATTAACTCGTACTAGAATCTTTTCTCCCGTTTTACGACTTGAGACCGGCATGTAACTTCGAGGTTCATTTCCCGTCCTTTGTGTGATCGTTTGGCCCCGCCCCCGGTTAGTTTCACCTGTCCCTCGTTGTGCTTCCCTCCCTGCTGTATTTTAGCCTGCGTGCTCTTCTTCTTCCCTCTTCGTCAGTTTGTTTCAGTTACCTGTCTGTTGCCGCGTCAAACCGCCTGAACTGTGGCGCCATGGCAACAGAGTTAATCAAGCAGCATTAATACTAAACCGTAGAGCCGCTTCACGTCGACATTAAAGTGCTTTCAAGCTTCGCTTTCATTATTCCTGCAGCTGTTAACACGCGTGTGAATCCAGTGGAAACGGCCTGAACAGAATTTAGCACGGTCAAGTTCACGTACGAGTTCCTCGTGAACATCCGTTCAGTCGGTACATTTCCCATTAACATGTAAACACGAAGCTCTGCTGCGGTTGCGGTAACGAAGCCGTTCCCACGGCGACCGTGTTTCAGTGCCGTCAGCGCGTCCTGCCGTTAGAGCCGGAGGAAGGTCAGCGGAGGTCACAGCGACGCCGCTGACGACAGCGGGAGGGAATCAGCGGGACGTGAAGCGTGGCGGATGTTTGTGAAGGAGGGTGTGCAACATAAAACATACTTGATCTGCATCTTTCTACAGAGGGAAGCATATAAACAAAAAAAAGGATCTACGGAGGCAGAAGGAGCTCCTCTACATGATAAAGGGAGTTCAGGGTGCAGCTTGTTCAATCACAACTCTGCAACTAATTTCATTCCAGCGAGTCTTTGCATCTTTTATTCAGTTTTTTAAAATCAAGAAATGTGTGAAAGAAATCTCTTGTTTCCAGCGCAGAGCGACTCCCGTTGGAATAAATTGCCTTTTTCTTTTTTTTATTCCACGTTTCACAAGCTGAGCGACGGAAACAAGAAATTTTGGATCTTTTTTTCACGTGTTAGAAATACATTTTTTGGGGTCCAAGATTTGGAGTTTTTTTTGTAGCTTCTTAAAAACATGAAACAACCATCTGTTTCAGACTAACACATCTTCGACCGTCAACCTCGAACCACCTCCGAAAAAGGCAAGAAGTTTAAAAAGAACCAAGCCAACAACAAGCTTCCCCGCACCAGAAACTTGGAAACAAAAATCCCTCAAACTGAAACTAAAGCACCAATAAAAATCAGCTCTTTTTGTTACGATAAAGGAGCAGAAACGGAGACGTGATGTCGAGAGAGGCTCTTGAACTAAACTCAGGTTGTTGATTGCTGCTTGTCGAACTTCCCGAAGGGTCGAGAGCTGCGTTCGGGCTTCGAGGCTGACGGGGGAAGATAAAGAGCTGCTGAACACCGGCGGAGATCACGCGGTGGCCGAGACGCTGCCGTCAGACGCAAAGTCAAAGGTGTGATTTCAGCTCATCTTCCTGTATTTTCTTCTATTTTATTTCTCTCCGCGGTCGACGAACTGACGTCTTTAACGGGCGCCGGCCTCGCTGGTTGATAACATCCGTTTGATCAGATCAGCTCCTTCTCTGAGGTTAAAGGTTCAGGTCAGCCAAATAGCAAATAGCGGATGCTCCGCCCACAAAAGGAGGAAAGAGAAGAAAGAAGCATCCTTTTTCTTTTTCCTTCAAATGTGGCACT
This sequence comes from Embiotoca jacksoni, assembly GCF_022577435.1. Lineage (NCBI taxonomy): Eukaryota > Metazoa > Chordata > Actinopteri > Embiotocidae > Embiotoca > Embiotoca jacksoni. The sequence goes on from NW_027185429.1 coordinate 149,198, forward strand.
ACGGATATCACGAAGAGGGTCAAAGGTCACGGTCACGGTCACGTACTTTTTAAGTCTCTCTCTCTCTCTCTCGCCCCCCTCTCTCTCTCTCTCTCCCAGGCGTGGGGGCGTCGACAGCAGCAGCCTCAAGAGGCTCTTTATCAAACCTCCATCGTCTCCTCCACCATCAAACCCAGCAGCGGGAAGCACGAACCCAGCAGCGAGCTACCGATCGGAGCGGACCTCTACCGTGGGGGGCGGGGGGGTTAATGAAGGGGGGGCAGCGTGTTAGTCAGGTTACACACTGGAGGAGCACTTACATGCTTTTCTCACAGGAGGTGAATGATCTGAAAGTAAACATGCCAGGTTACACGCATGCACAGGAAGTGATGCAACACAGCAGCAACGATGAAACAAGCGAGACGTCTTTCTTCTTTTTTCTTTTTTGACAGACTTGACAACAAATAATGAATCACACAAGAAGACAGAATGAAAACAGAAATATATCATCACTAACAGGCTGAATGCTGTTTATCATCATCTGTCAGTCGAGTGTCAGAGATTGTTTTCATGTTTGTCGACAAAAAGGAACAAAAAAAGTTTCAGGTTTTCTTTAAAAAAAAAAATAAAAATAAAAATAAAAAAAATATACGGAAAACTTTAAATATGCAGAAAATTAAACAACTTCTCTGAAAACCTTGAGATTGCTTCGCAAATCCTTGAAAGGAAAAGTCTGGAGATATTCTGTATTTCTCTTATTGCAAACAAACCTCAAAAAGTCTGGATTCATGAGGTTTGTTGACATGTTGCTTTTTCCACCTCTGGGTGCTTTTATTCTTCAGCGGTTAAGTTATACAGTAAATTATGGTCATATATCTGAAGAGGTGGAGGTTTAAAAGCCGGGCCGGGACCTTTTGTCATTCATCATCCGGTGAGTCGTCTCCCTCCGGTCCTCCTGTGTGGCTCGGTTGTGGACTATAAACCAAGAGAAGAGACAAACTGACCTCCTGATGACACCCGTGGGACGAACCATCTCCTTTAAATCAAAATCTTATTTCAACTAGAAAGAGGGCAGAGACCTCCGAACAGTAATTTAATGTCCAAAAAATACACTTTACCCACATTCATTCTTAAAAGAGTCAGCCATCAGACGACAGGAAATAAATATCGTAAAGGTGAAGTGTTGGGATCAATGTAGACGTCACCTGTCCTTTTATTATTGTTTTATTGTTATAATAGTTTTATTGTTATAATATTATTATCTTATTGAACAGCCTTCGACTTCAGATTCTGTCCGTCACCATCTTTGCTAGTTCGGAGCGGTTTGGAGCAGGAAGTGACCATATTTGGACGAGCTGGGGGAGGAGCCAGAGGTGGATCTGACCGATCTGATCGGAAACCTGACGATACTACGTCCCGCCCACCGATAGCTGTAACCTGACTGCACCACAGACCTGTCAATCAAACAGACACGCCCCCAAAAACAGGTCTTCTTGAATCTTCTTTTCTAATGAATGAGGGATTATTTTCAGATGGACCTCCAGAAAACTAATAAGAAGGAGTGACTTTAGCTAACAACACCGAGATAACTGATGGACACATTTTATTCACTTTGGATTTGATGAGAGAAGTTGAATGGGAGTCTATGGAGCCGGAGGCTTTTTGGAGCCGACCTCTAGTGGCACTCGCTGGTATTGTAGCTGAAGACACTTAAGTGTGGACCTGAACCGGATTGATATACATCTTCCTTGTGGAGACTCTTTTTCCAACAAACACTGGGATGTTTGGCTTTTGTTTGGGACCAAGCAATAACTTTGACTTTCGTGGTTAGTTGTTGAGATAATTTGAGACTTTGTTTTCTTTTGTGTTTAATTGATTTCCTGCCGTTTGTTTCATCTCGTACGTCTTTACATCTCAGCGGCCTTCATGTGCTTTAAAAGCTGTTTGTTTCACGTCACGTGTCGGATCGGCCGTAAGGACAAATAGACGGATGGAAAAAAAAAAAGTGTGGAGTGTGGGCTCACGGTTCGATCAGCAGTAGGAGCGCAGCACACAATAGAGGGCTCCGAGTGAGAGCTCTTTGTTGTCATGACAACCCGACGTGCGGCACAAGGAGATGAGGCGGCGGAGAGGCGAGAGACGGAGTCCGTTTGTTCCTCGTGTCGTCGACGGCTGACGAACACGACGGGCTTCATCACGTCTGGTCGGGTTATGGAGGAAACACTCGAGAGCTGCGACTTAATTAAGACTCTGATTAGAAGTTAAACTGTTTTTCAGTTCGAAGACGGTCACCCACACGCCTGAACCGCAGGGCTGAGGCTTAAACTTCACTGTTTCTACTAAATGTGACATTTTTCAAAAGACACATGAACATGAACGACATGAATGCATGCAGGGTTACATAAAGGAAGTATTAGTGTTCAGAAACGGAGACGTTAAACCTGCAGAGAGCTTCATCATGTTCGTACTGAGTTCATAGATGAAGCGTGAAGAGCTTCTCGCTGTTGGAAAAGCAAAACACATGACGGACGGTTTTCTACGCCCGTGAACGCGGCGTAACGTGTCGTACCGTAGTCGGTGACAGACTTGGGCGCTCGCTGCTGCTCCGTGTCCGGGTTCCTCTTCTTGTTCTTTGACTTCCAGGCGTGGTAAACTTTGAGGCGGCGGTGGAACTCCTCCCTGCAGGAGGCCAGCAGCTCGATGTCTGGAGGATTCACACAATACAAACACCTTTAGAAACCAGGAGTCGGTCTCATTCTAATACGGAGTGACGTTTTTGTGGCACGGAGATGTTAACGCACGTCAGAACAGACCCAGATGCTTTATAAACATTCAATTTCTCTTTGTAGCGCGTTAAACATCCACTTTCTCATTAACATTCAAACCAGCAGTGTAAATTGTGCTGCTGAGCGTTAACTATTCCAACTTTCACAAAATTTTGATTTGATTTTTTGATTTTATACACTTTATTAATCCCCGAGGGGAAATTTCTCTGTACAATACCTATTTCATGAGCACCGTCTCCCAAACACCCCACTTTCTTTTGTTAGATCGATGTTGTCTTTTACATTTATTTAATTTAACATATAACTAATTTAAATCCCTTGTGTGTCTCCTTATTTTCTGTCTCCGAACCGGGACGTAACCAATTTGGGGTCTCGTCCGGGATTACAACCTCTCGCAAAGACTCCAAACCAAAATTACACTCCTGCCTTCGTCCACATACTTTTGGCCACACAGTTTGTTACCAGTGAGCCACGGTATTGAACTGTTAAAGCTCACACAATTAGTATTGATGTTCATTAATGGCGTAACACGATCAATACACACACTGAGGCCGACAGAAGATGTAGTCTGCAGCCCGCAGCTTTAAGATAACACATTTCATCGGGATGATTCAGATAAATGACTTCAGGAAAAAAGAGGAAAAAAAAAGCAGAAAGAAAAACACATTCAATTTATCATCCAGAGTGCGAGGGCTAACAGCGTGCAATGAGATGCTTAATGCACACTAAGTGCTTAGGTAACGGCAACTGAACAAAAATACTTCCGCACACAAATGGTGAGGTAAAAAAAAAAAAAAAGAACAGCTTCCATTTACGGTGCCAAGCTGAAATCCCTGCAGGACGATGTGGTATATGGCAGGTGTCAGCAACCCTTCGTCGTTGTTATGTTGGACTTTTATTGTCGTGATGATCTGCAGCAGCGGACGTGATCACATCAGTATTCGACCGGCCTCTCTGTCTGCGAGGTGAGTAGCCTGTTAACAGCTAACCGAGTCCTTTTGGCCGCCGCCGGCTCCGACGCCCCGCACATTGATTTGAGACGCCGGCGGGTGTCGGCCCTCCTTGTCCTCGTCCTCTACGCTTTCCTGCTGCGCGGATGAGGACAGGTGAGCTCGCGGGTTAAACTCAATATTAAGAAGTAATAAAAAAAAAAAAGAGAGAGGAAAGTGGATATTTTCCTTACGTTTAACTTTCCTCTGTCGGTGAATGAGAACCAGCCCAAGGACGAACATTTGTTCCTCCACTATCACAGAGCTGCTGCTGTTGTCAGCAATGACAGTGAAAGATTTTGTTGTTTCCAGAGGTGGAGGAAGTCTTGTGTGAAAGTGTTATAATACTTCACTGCAAGAAAAAAAGCTAAATATAATTGGAATATTTGCTTATATAATATCTTGTTGTGCGTTAGATGCACCGTTGTAAAGCTGCCGGAGAACCAGAACGACACGCTGTCATTGTTATTTCTCCAAGTGGGGCTATAAAATAATCATCTTTTAAACTAGTTGAAATTAATTCACATTTTCTAAATGTTTTAAGATCCAATTATCTCTAAAGCGTATATCATTCAAGAAAGCCAATAAAAACCAACGGTTTGGTCAAAGCCTCATTTTGATCCGCTTCCGTTTGCCCTGTTAAAGAAACACGGTGGCAACATATCTCAAGAACGCTTCCAAAGAATTTCTTCAAATTTAGAACAAACCTTCTCTTGGACTCGAGGATGAACTGATTAAAATTTGGTAGTGAAAGGTCAAAGGTTACAGAGACCTCACAAAACCTGTTTGTGGCCATAACTCAAGAATGTATTCGCTAATTATGACAAACATTTCAATTTAATGTCTTAACAGGATAAAATGGTGAAAATGTGAACCCAGAAGGTCAAAGGTCAAGTCTGTGCTTTCAGGTTGAAGCGGAGTGAAGCATCCACCTTTTACAATCTGTAGCTTCTTTGCAGCAATATCCAGATTTGAAGCATCGTCTGCTGTCATGGCAACAACTTTGTGTTCTATCAGAATCAGATTTATTGGACAAATTCCTTCAACATCTTCAACAGATCAATTATATGAATCTGGACAGACATGAAGGGAGACTGACAGCTGACTGGTTGGCGGAGGGAAACAACTCCAGTTTGTTGCAAACAAAGGACATTTTATTTCCTCTTTGTGTTATTAAACTTTCTACTGAAGCCGATTCCAAATCTGACGAGAAGCCAAAAAGAGGCTGCAAATGTTCCCACTCACGGTCTCATTTTCTGTTGTCACATTTCAAACTGATATAACAGCGATTCAATAACAGTAAAACGCTGCAGGCAACACCTTTAAACTGCCCCGCGTCGGATCGTCGAACGCTTTCCAAATGTCCGTGTAAAGGTTAAGTAGTTTGCAGCGCTCTGATATTGTTGCTACGATTATGACACCGGGTATTGTGATCTTTGTTTGACAAAGCAAATACACACGATGAGTTTTGCTACAAGAGTTGTACTTTGTTCCGCTCGACAGGCAGCTCACTCCCACACGAGAGAAGCGGCCATAAAATGAGGCGGCATTTATAAAAATAAAAGTAAGTGGAGTGGAAAGTGAGCGGCGGCAGACAACGACCGGAAAATGAGATGAATGAACTCTTCGCTCGGCACAAACAACTATTATCAGAGCCACAGGAAGCCAGGACGAGGTGTGAAGCTCGGCGTTAAAGGAAGGACCGCGTTGTCGGTAAAGAGCGAACAGGTTCGTCTTCTGGGGAGCGAGAATTTGATCAAAGCATTTCAGGACAATCGGCTTGTGTTTTAAGATGAGTTTTTACCAACAGGTGGCGCTAGAGGAAGTAAAACGTAAAAAAAAAAAAGTTCATGCTGTTTTAAGTCAGATTCACGCTCCTTGATAGATTCATGACTAACATGTCAACACGTCGACGACTCGTCAGCCGCGGCGACCAATCAGAGCGCGACACTCACCACATGAGGTATTGATGGCGTCCCGCAGCTCGGCGTACTTCCACTTGCTCAGCTCGTGCTTCTTGACGCCGGCGGCAGCCTTGGTGGCCTGGACCTGTGGACCTCTGACAGGAAACAGGAGAAGGAGGCGGGACGTGAGCGACAACGACCGAACAGCAGGGAATTATGGGATACCGGCAGCAGGAGGTCTGAGGGCGGGGTCATTCGCTTCATGAACTAGATGGGCGGAGTTTACTGAGAGTTTCAGTGATTGATGTTATGACGATCACTGTTTCTTACCACTGACAAACTTTTTGAGGATTTCCTGATATTGATTACAATTAAATAGTAAATTGTCCATTTTTGTTTTGCTTTACTGACTGTTACATAACAGCATTCAAATATTTTGTTTTCCATCTCTCACTTTCATGATTTTTCCAAACAGGATGTTGTTGTTTTTTTTTGTGCTTTGAAACGACACTGAGATGTTGCCGCCGGTAAACGCTGATCGTGACCTGGATACGACAGCAGTGTGCATGTAGACACTGAAACTGGGAACACAAAGCTTTGACAGTAAACTCCGCCCATTAGAGGAGACACAAACTCCGCCCATTAGAGGAGACACAAACTCCGCCCATTAGAGGAGTCATCAGGAGAGTCACAGATTTTAAAACATTGGAAACAGGTGACGCTGGTTCGTTACAGAAGTCGGGGAGGAAGCAGGAGAGCTTTGAGAGGAGGTGGGGGGAGGAGGGGCAGCTTCGTTGTTAACAGGAAAGATGGCTACAGCAGCACTGCAGAGGGTTGGAGAGCTTCATTAATGTTCATGCTGTTTCAGTGACCAGGAAGTGAGAGTCTGACTGTGAGAGACGGCAGGTCTGTCTGTGGAACGACTAATTAGCTGCACAGACGGAGGCGGGAACCGGGAGGACCGACTGGAGCGACTGGACCGACTGGACCGACTGGAGCGACTGGAGCGACTGGAGCGACTGGACCGACTGAACCGACTGGAGCGACTGGACCGACTGAACCGACTGGACCGACTGGACCGACTGGAGCGACTGGAGCGACTCCAGCTCAACACTCATTCAGAGGGAAAAAACCCGCTCGTAATTTGACGAGAAAGCGCACGGCCACTTTTACCTGATGACCTCACTGGAGGCTAAAGATTAAAAACCACTCAGCTTCTGTGGACGGAGAGGTCAGAGGTCACCGGGAGGAGTTTTTCTTCTGATCTGAATTTAGCTCAAACATATTTTGGATCTTTAAATGCTAAAAAAAAAACCACAAAAAGCAGCAGAAGTGACGAACACAACGTGACCGTCTGTGCTGAGCTTTTAATGGAGTATTTTAAAGACCTGAAGCTCATTTTATAATGCGGTTTTTAATTGGACTTTAAGCTAAAAACGTTGACGCATCAGGTGGTTGAAGAGGCTCTAATCCTGTCCTGTTTACACAATAAGGTATTAAAACTGAAAACCGAATGTTCTGAAAGTTCCGGTTTGTAACTTTAAAACAGTAAAACAGTCGACAGGTTGGAGGTTTTAAAAACCAGGAGGTCTGTGGATTGAAGCCGGCGTGACGTTCAACGAGCCGGCGTTTGGTCCTGTGAAGGTCGACGGGGAACATCAGAGAGGAAAAGGCCTCAAAAACCAACGAGGAAGAAATCAGCAGCCGAACACAAAATATTATCGGCCGTTCGAATTCCGAATCAAAATCCCCAAATTATATTTTCATCCCCCAAAAATCAGATAAATCAAATGGTTTCATGTTTAATTATATTTTTCATGCAGATTTTAATTCAAAATTATTTGTTTTAAAGACGTGTGATTTGCGTTGAGATTGGGTTGGTTCGGACGGTTTCTACCCACCGAGCCAGAAGTTCAGTCATTTCCTTCGCCATTTCCTCCCTACAAACACCGACCGGCCACGTATAAAAAACAAAAAGTTAGTATGTTTTTCTTTAACAAATTAAACTGAATGTTTCAGAGGAAAAGAGGAGAAATAAAGAAAAGAGAGGAAATATTCAACGAGGTGAAAAAAGAAAGAAGAACAGGAGGAAAAATAAGAAGAAATGAAAGAAGAAAAGTAGAAGTTGGTGCTTTTATAAGAATATTAGAATTTTTTTTAAACATATTAAGTCCTCTAGATTATTCACTTTTTTTAAGGTTCACTGTTATTGTGCCATATTTAAGTAGATTTCCTACAACATTCGGTTATGGCGTCTACATCGCAATTTTTCTTGAAAAAAAATCAACGATCTCATGAAACCGACGTGAGAACTTTTGGCTTTTTAAACACAAACACCACGTTTCTCTAATTGTAAACGGATGTTTTAGTGGTTGTTCAGTTCATTAATAGTTTCAAAATCTAGTCAGTTGCTAAACTGAATCGAAGCGGCCGAAGAAGTAAGAGATGACTTATTAATAAAATCTGTATTGATTGTGTAAATCAATCACGAGGTAACATCTGTGGCAACGTCCAATCAGAAATCATCTGACAACGTAAACAAGGAAGTAACGGCGCCGTCACGTTTGTAACTGTTATGTGATTCTACACGTGATTCCCTGCAGCCTCTCGGACCGGACCGGACCGGGTCTCTCTGACGGGACCGGACCGGGTCTCTCTGACCGGACCGGACCGGGTCTTTCTGACCGGACCGGACCGGGTCTTTCTGACCGGACCGGGTCTCTGACGGGACCGGACCGGGTCTCTCTGAGTCCTGCATGTGTGTGCGGTTCGAGGGGAAACCTACATGGTCAAGCTCTTGAGCTGTGTGGTGACACCAGCGCTGTGAACAGAGGATTACAGGATGATGAGCAGTGGACAATAATAAACCAATCAGAGGACAGTATTATAAACCAATCAGAGGACAGTATAATAAACCAATCAGACGACTCGTCCAGGAGTGATTCTCCTTTAAACTCCGATCAGAGGAAGAAGACACCGATTTATCAACCTGCTGGAAGTTAAATATAAAAACACTTGAAGTCTTCTCTGCAAGATTCAGATGAAAATCTATTTATCATTTTTCACGGTCCAGGTAACGTTTTTCTGTTTTACTATGTATGAAGTGGATTTCAAACTGGAGTTTAGGCTTTATTTTTTTTATATTAAACACATTTTTATACCTGAACTTTGTGAAATTCTTACTTAAGTTTGTGATTTTTGTTTTTGTTTTGTTTGTTTGTTTGTACGTACTAAAGAGAACATTTAAAATATACGAAAATGAACTTGTCAAGTTTTGAAGTTTTAAAACCGTGTAAGAGTGTTGGGATTACTTTCGTTTGCACTTTTTGTTTTTATCTGGTAATAAAATCCACATTATATTATGTGCTTTATTTCATTTATGTCGTCAAGAAAAAGCTCCAGTCTGGTTTTTATTTGTTTTCGCAACAGATTGCAAAGAAAATGACAGACTAGAAAATCTAAAACTAAAATCTGAATGTTTTTTACTTTTCTGCGATGGAGAAAGTTTGAGACTCTCTGAGCGTCCTGAGCTGAATAAAGGTGCATTCTACTGTTTGTTAATGTGAGAAATTATATTTCAGGGAAAAAGAGAAATCAGTGTTGATAAATTCACCTGCAGGTCTGAGACTTTGTGAATAAAGGTTACTGTGACAGAGTGATAAATGGATCTTCATCTCCACGACTAGCAAAGAGCATTTTACTCCTGACTAGAGTCCAGCAGGTTTATAAACAGGAGCCCACATCACACGGTTCAATTTGACATTTGAAATTGTTTTGGAAAAATCTGGACAATAGAAGTCCTTTTTAAAAATGAATGTAATAAAACATTCACAATAAATTCCTGCTAGCTTGTTAGAGATCAGAGTTGAGGGCCGTGCTGGCAGATTGTTACAGCATGCGGGGGGTTGTTATGGTCTCAAAGGTCAGAGGGGGTTGGTGGGGGGAGGGGGTTGAATTAACGGGTTAAATTATCGCCGGGTCTTACGCTGCTCTCTCTGGGGACGATGGAACTGAGGAGCCATTACTGGGAGGGAAAAACAAAGAAGAAGAAGATGATTAAACACAAGATCACATGAGATGCTGGTTTTTCTCCAGGACGGATTTAGAGACAGATTCAGGCGAGAGTCCGTCAGAGTCCACGAAATGTCTCAACCTTTTCATGCTGCAGTCAAGTCTGTCTACAACCTCAATTACTATTATTATTATTATTATTGTTACGATTACTATTGTTATTATTATTATTGTTACACAATATTAAAGTCAGACAGAAACAGCTGGATCATCAAAACGTCTCTTCTGCAGACAGAAGTTTATTTCTTTAAGCTCCTGGAGGTCTGAAACTTTATCTGAATTATTCAACCGTTTTCAAAAAACTTTAAAATACTAAACAAAAGCAGCAACAAAGCATCGAGCCCATCTGAACCAGAACCAGAAGAATAATACTTCTTTCAGCATCTTGCTTTGAGAACTATGGATTTATTTTTCGATAAAACGCTGCAGAGAAAGTTCAAAAAGACCTTCATGTTTCTGTTGGTTCCACAGAATAACTGAATATTTTTGGAGAGTTGTGGAGAAAAGAAAAGAAAATCCAGTTCTTCATGAGAAAGAAGTAAAGATTACAGTCTTTCTGTTCTATCAACCTGTGGTCCGTGGACCACTGGTGGTACTTCGGAGTCTTATCGAAAGGCCGACCAGCTTCAACCGGCTCAAATCCAAAAAATTGTGATTTCATTTAATTTAATTACAGAAAACAGTTATTAGTTAATCATTGAAATAATTCAGAAATATAATTTTCCTTTGCTCGGCTACATCACGTCCTTCATAGCATAACGCTAACGTTAACGGTGGCGTTAGGAATGGTTAGTATCTGCAGTAGGACGTGGTTCGGGGTCGGAAAGGTTCGGGAACCTCTGCTGTAAATAATTCTCTGATTACTTGGTTTCCACTGCAGGAACTCAACGACACCAAAAAACAAAGGTTCAATTCTCTGCCTGGAGTTTAAACGTGTTTAAAGAACCGGAAGGTTTCACCCACTTTAAACTCCGGGTTCCTCTCAAGTACAGTAGAAACAAACGAGGCGAGTTACGGGCCGCCGAGTTCCTGCAGCGTCAACAGGACTCTGGAGACCCGTCGGGAGTTCAGACGTCCCGACTGGGAGGCAAAACGTTTCTCCAGCTGATAAAATCTTCTAATGTCTCTGCAGACGTCCAGGAGCTTAAAGAGTCCAACGCAGAAACATCTTCCTCCCTCTGACGCCTCGGTGACGTAGAAAAGTTACGTTTCCCGTGAGGGTTACCTGCGCAGGCCGTCGTTGGGCAGCTCCTCGGGGATCAGCTCCGCCTCGCTCTGGGCGATCCTCAGCGCCAGCTCCCGGTCCCGTCTCTCCTGCTCCTGGACGGCCTGCCGGGACGCCTCCTCCTCCCGCTCAGCCTCCAGCTGCAGATCCATCTCCACCTGAACACACACACACACACACACACACACACACACACACACACACACACACACACACACACACACACGCTGTTCAGCCGTTGTACACCCGGCGTGCTGCAGCTAACGTGTGGACGTGTCCGACACGACTTCCAGCTGGAGTCGACCATCTGTTGGGTAAAACGTCTGCCAGGTTCTCCACGACGAGGTCATCGATCCTCAGAGTTCACCACGAAAAGCTTCTTTTTTACGGCACTTTGCACGAAGTAACCGATTGAATGAAAACTATTTGTGGCATTATTTGAAATGATTTTCATTTTATTCTGAGTTACTAAAAGTTTTATTGTTATTTATTGGAAGACGAATTGATGTTCGTAAGTTTCAGCTTCTTAAATTGGACCAAAGAAATCCAAACGATCCGTAAAGTGATCAATATGTTGATCGGTACTGATGAGATCCACTGATCAGACTCAGGAGAAGAAGAAACCTCATCAATGCAGCGGCACGAACACAGATGACCAGACGGAGCTGGTGTGTGTGTGTGTGTGTGTGTGTGTGTGTGTGTGTGTGTGTGTGTGTGTGTGTGTGTGTGTGTGTGTGTGTGTGTCCCTCTGTCCTGCTCATTAGAGGAGGACCGAGGAGGACGGGGACCAGCAAGATGATTAATGCTCTCTGTGAAACAACGGCAGGAAGTCAAAGAGCTCCTTGAAGGAGGAACTGAAGGTTTTCACTTCATTACCCAGAGTTCACCTCTCCGTGAGAAGCCCAGGGCACCGAGGAGCTCTTTATAACCTCGGCTGTGTAAAACACATCAACACCTGTTGATGTTAACTTCAACTTCGTCATCTCAGGCAGCTCGTTAATAGTTCGTTAACAGCTCGTTAACAGCTCAGCTCGTTAACAGCTTGTTAACAGCTCGTTAACCGTTCGTTAACAGCTCGTTAACAGCTCAGCTCGTTAACAGCTTGTTAACAGCTCAGCTCGTTAACAGTTCGTTAACAGCTCGTTAACCGTTCGTTAACAGCTCGTTAACAGCTCAGCTCGTTAACAGTTTGTTAACAGCTCGTTAACCGTTCGTTAACATTTCGTTAACAACTTCTTAACGGGGAAAATAAAAGTGCTGCATGAATCACATACAATAGATTAGTTTTATTTGTTCACATTAGTTACTTTTTTTAGGGGATTTTTTTAAATTTTATTTTTCAACTAGGCTATCATTTCCTAATTAATAATTAAAAACTGAGTCATAAAAGACCAAAAATACAAACAACTACTTAGTTTTTACACAAAAATGACATTATTAAATACTAAACTGTAAATTCTCATTAAAACTGTCCGAGTGGGTGAGATAAATAAACAACATAAACAGGCAAATATTTTACCTGTAGGTACCTGTACGACTCCAGTTTGTTTTTCAAATTAAAAGCCTTGCTATAAAGCGAATGCTGTCAAACCTTTTAATCTGAAAATTCTGGCGATATTCTGATATCTGAACATAATTTGGGGATAAAAATGTTTTAAAGTGGAACGTCTAATACAACTCGGAGGATATTATATTTTGCAGGAAATTGCAATTTTTCACAATAATTAACACAAATTCCAGCAATTATAAAACTCATTTCTAATCAGAAATAACAATATCGTATTTTCACATACGGAGACTTTTCAGGCTTCTAGTGAAGATCAGGATTTTGGTCGTCATGTGAGATTATTTTTACGCTATCAAGCAGCTGCTTGTTGTTTATGTTGAGATGTTTAAGCTCCGTCAGCGGGGAAGTGTTGAACGACGTGATCGGACCACAGCTGTGGTTTTAATAGGAACTCGGTCGTCAGCTGCTTCGGGGGACGTTGTGAATTTAAGAGGCTCCGATTGTTTCATCAGTCAGCAGATGTTTACATCTCACTTCTTATTTCCTTCGTTTTCAAACTGAACGTTTCAGTTCAGATCAGTTCCCTTCCTGTTCATTTAGAAACATTTCACTAAAAATGAAAAGACAATCGAGTCTCCAGGATGTAAAACTTGATGTGACGAATCAGCTGTGAAACATTTTGACGTGCGAGCCTCGTTTGAAACGCCGTCCTGACCTGGCAGATCAAGTTTCATCAGCAGAAGCACGATTTTATGCAGATTTTAAAAAAATAAATTCGGAGTGTTTCCAGAATTGATTTTAGTGTTTTATGCACCAGTCAAATCTAAAATGAAATTTCAGGAGCAGATCAAAGAGACTCGACTTGTTAAACAAGCGTATTTCTGTGTTTTTGTGAACGTTTGAGTTTCCTGTGATGGGAAGCGAGAAAAATTTCTAACTTATCTTTCGGGAAAGTCTCATCATCATTTCTTTACTTTATGATGTTTTTATGATGCATTATGGTGTTGTTTTTGGGATGTTTGCTTGTTGATGCTCTTTTCTCTCGGGGTAACAAAGGTTTCATTCGTTCATCTCATTTTTTGTAAACTGCAGATGACTGAAAATGTTCAAAAGAAAACTGTCAGCGATGCTGCAACTTATTTATGTTAGGAAATACTCATACTCATGTGTCCATCAGTTATCTCGGTGTTGTTAGCTAAAGTCACTCCTTCTTATTAGTTTTCTGGAGGTCCATCTGAAAATAATCCCTCATTCATTAGAAAAGAAGATTCAAGAAGACCTGGTTTTGGGGCGTGTCTGTTTGATTGACAGGCCTGTGGTGCAGTCAGGTTACAGCTATCGGTGGGCGGGACGTAGTATCGTCAGGTTTCCAATCAGATCGGTCAGATCCACCGCTGGCTCCTCCCCCAGCTCGTCCAAATATGGTCACTTCCTGCTCCAAACCGCTCCGAACTAGCAAAGATGGTGACGGACAGAATCTGAACCGGAGGCTTCACGATGATGTTTTACGATCAGCGTCTGCAGACGTAACTCTGATCTCTCTGAACTGATCAGATCTGTGGATGAAGAGAAATAAAACTCCAGCGTGAGGATGATGTCACCACCTCTCCGGAGCATCTTCCAGACTCTGCAGTGGGAGTCATGAATATTTACCAAGGAGGGAGCGAACGTGCCGAGAAGCCCAACGAGTCGGCGCTGAAGGGAGAGCCGGAGATTTGTGGGTAACCCGGCTCGGGGCTCCCGGCCTTCGGCTAGCCGCTTTGATCTGAGCAGCCGCCACTCCACACTCAAATCTGCACTTGATCCGGGGGCTGGGATTAGCCCCCCCCCTCCAACCCACCACCAGTCACCATGGCAACAGATGGGCCGGATGGGAGACCCGCTCGATGATAAACATAAAACTCTGTGTAGCGTAAAAAGCTGCTATCTCTCCGCCACACACACACAAACATTTGTAAAACGGCGAGAAAATAAAAGCGCAGATTTTCCACACAAATTCCTTCAAAACAAAAGCCTCTGGTGTATTTATGTCAGTGTGCACAGGAACACAGCCATGCACGTCTGTATTTAAAGGGTCATTTCACCCAAAATAAGACATCGGTCTAACTTTCCATTGTCCAGGATGTTTTCTGGTGATTTTCTGTCTCCACAATAAAGCTTTTAAATCTTTCACATCGTGTTGAAGCTGCCGAGCATCTTTATGGAGCTGAAGTCGTTCCGTTAGAGTAGAAAAAGTGGATTCACATTTCAGCGACAAATCTGAGACGAACGCTGGAACGACACGACGCTCCGCCAATCAGCCGGCGGGAGTTCTCTGCCCTCAGTTTTACCTGCAGGCTTCTCCTTCAGGCTGGGATTCACCCTTAAACTCTGTTTACTGTGACAGTCGTCTTCCAACAGATGAAGTTTTATTAAACCGTCTCTTGCGATATTTTGATGGGACAAAGTGGCAGTGATGTCATCAACCATCAGTGATGTCATCAACCATCAGTGATGTCATCGTTGGTTTGTGAACGTTATGAATCCTCCAGTTCAGATTCTGTCCGTCACCATCTTTGCTAGTTCGGAGCGGTTTGGAGCAGGAAGTGACCATATTTGGACGAGCTGGGGGAGGAGCCAGCGGTGGATCTGATCGATCTGATTGGAACGCCCCGTAGATGCTTGTCCTCAAGTCTCAGACATTATATCCACATTCCTGGTGAATATTTATCAAAAATGTGTAAATATTTTATGAAAAAGTTGTGTCGATTACAGTATTTGATTCTCTGGTTCCCTGAAACAGCAACAAACACATCTGGAAGCAGCTGTATTTTATATTTTATACACAATCTTAATCTCTCTGTTGTTTACAAACTGAGAAATTATTTCTGTTCAGTTTTTATTGAATATTTGAGGACAAACTGCGAAACATAAAACTATAACTCTTATTTTGCTGCAGTTGTTTGTTGCTGTAATTAATAATAAATATATAATCATAATATTATAATAATAATAGTTTTCAGCATTTTGGTCTTTTTGTTTTTCTTCTAATGAAAATATTTTCTTTTAGTATTTTATCAAAGTGAACGACGGCTTCAGAAACTCGTACTTCTGCAACACGTCCTGAAGCTGCTTTGCAGCTTCGCGGTGAAGCGATTCGTTCAACATCCTCCGGCCCGAAACTACAAACGGCCGGCGGACGCCTGCAGCGACAGACACCCACCTGCATCCGCCGCTCCTGCTCCTCCCTCCTCTTCCTCTCCTCCTCATCCTGCTTCCTCTTCACCTCCATCTCCGCTTTCCTGGAGACACAAAAAGACGAGTACCGATGTGAGAAATAATAACAACATGATGTCATGGAGAGACATTCAAAGACAGAGACACTATAATTCAAAATGTAATAAAACTGTAAGGAGATTTTAAACCTTTTAAAGGAAAGTTGTCTTTTATAAATGTTCTCTTTTTGACTTCTGTATGTACTGAATCAACAAGGACCAGTTGGATTTCTCAAAGCAAGACACCTCTAATTATTATATTATAAAATTCTACCTTACGGACACTTAAGGGTTATTTAAACAACAGACTGAAGCACACAGATGTACTAATCAACTAAAAATAAAAAGAATTTGTTGCCTTTTTGCTTTAAATAGTTTTGGATTCATCTTCTGTCAAAACAACAAATCGATTCATGGTTTGAGCTGCAAAGTAAAAGAATAAAACCTCCTCCCGTGTATTTATGTCTCCGCTCTGACATTCGGGTCCTGGACTACCGCCGGCTCGCTCTCGCCCGGCCGTCCAGGAATTAAAGGTTATTCTGCGAGCGTCTCTACATAGAAACATCAGCAGGAGGAACCTCCACTAACTGACAGGCTTTGATTTATAAATTATGAGTGGATTAAAGCTGCTCCGGATCTCTGATGAAATATGAAATCCTATAAAACAAGGTATTACTCCGACTTAATCAGGAGCCGCCGATCTGATCTCTCTCCGGCTCCTCGTGACCTTCAGCTGAATCGTGGGAGTTCATAACTTGCCGGAGGAGGAGGAGGAGGAGGAGGAGGAGGATAAAGGGATGGAGGAAAGTGGGACATAAAATTTGGGCTGTCATCGCTAATGTGGTGTGTTAGCGGGTGGTGGTTTGTGACGAACACGATGGCCCCCATCAGTCCTCCCGAGAGACTTTCCATCACATGGAAGTGGCGGAGCGGCGCCGTGGGTCAAACCGAGCGGGAAAATATGAACGGCAGCAATCTGGGCGGGAAACGACATGTTACGTGGAACCGTGTGCAGCATGTGATGGATTCAAAACATCAGCCGTCGCTTAAATCGCGTCTTTCAGGAGATAAACGTGGAGCCGGTTACGTGAAAAGAATCACAGATTTCCTTTCATGGTTTCTCTGGATGTCTTCAGCTGCGTTGACGGTATCTACGGTAACGACCTCGTCGCAAAGTGCCACT
Organism: Embiotoca jacksoni; assembly: GCF_022577435.1. NCBI lineage: Eukaryota > Metazoa > Chordata > Actinopteri > Embiotocidae > Embiotoca > Embiotoca jacksoni. The sequence continues at coordinate 166,096 of NW_027185429.1, forward strand.
TTAATCAGTATTTGTTATACGAGCTGAAATCAAAAAGTTCACTTCTCTTTGTTAGCTGTTTATTAACCTGAACGTAGTTGTTTATTTTTCATCTAAATTAGCTGTTAGTTAGCTTTGTTAGCTGGTTGTCGGACACCGAGTTCTACCGGGACCTTCTGCAAACCACCTGAGCCGTGGCGCCATGGCAACGGGCTTCTCCAACACGACAACACGCCACACAGCACGTTTTAAAACTCCCTACGACTTCTGCTCCTCACATATTTGACCCAAAATCAGATTTGTCTGCGTCGAGAAGCTAAAGAGCCACAAATTCCTCTGAAAAGATGGCGGAGACCAAAACGGAGCAAAAAGAAGGACGAACACTGGACTTCTCTTCAAACTCTCCTCCGATGGGACCAAAACAGGTAAACATAAAACAACCGCTGCAACGTAGACGCTGTATTCCACTTTCTCTCGTAACAAATCTTTCGCTTTATGTGGGAACCTTCATTTCTCGAAGTAATCTTTAAAACCATAAAAACCAACAGCAGTGCCTGCGCTGGTAAAATCACCTCACTTAGAAACGACCTGAATTCAATGTTTGTTGAGGTTTTTACTTCGGACTTCGTGACCTCCGACATCCTCCGCTATTGTTCTGCTCTAACGACGGTTGCCGGGGGAACCTGAAGCTTATTCTGCTGCGCTGTAAATCACCGCGGACAAGAGCGTCAGCTAAATACAGAAAATGTACAAAGTACCAACTTTATAAACCCTTTTCGGAGCAGCGGTCTCATTATGTAAATCCCCGCTGGGCTCCTTTAAATAAGAGACTATTTGTCCACTGCAGCAGTTTTTCACTAAAAAAAGTGGCTTTTGTCGGATCGAAACACACCAACTTTTACCTCTTAATTTGTCTACGTGATACAGAAACAAAAATGTTTCATCTGACCCCCCCCTCCTCCCCCGCCCACCACCACCTCCTCCCACTTACAGTCGCCGGTCCTCCTCCTCCTGCTTGCGGTGCTGCTCCTCCTCCTCCCTCCTCTTCTTCTCCCGCTCCATCTCCTCCTGGATGTGTTTGAGCCGCTCCCGCTCCTCCTCCTCCTTCTTCTTGTTCTGCATGGCGGTCAGCAGCTGCTCCGACCGGGTCACCAGGGCCTGGTACTCGTGGTCGACGTCCAGCCGGCTCATGATGGTGCCCTGTGAACCACGAAAAACACAATCTGTCAAATTTAATGTGCTTAACTTTACAAACTTTATCTCAAAAGAGTGGAAAAGGTGGACTTTTTATTTGGCATTTACTTTTACTTACTCTCTGGTACTTTACAGCTGTGTGCAAAAGTGAAGATGTGAAAAAACTTAAACACACCCCTGCAGAAAACGGATATTAAAAATGAGCCTTTTATCACGCCATAGCAACCACCTACAAACACCATAGCAACCACCTATAAACACCTACAAACACCATAGCAACCACCTACAAACACCTAGAAAAACTTTAGGAACCACTGAGAAACACCTGAGCAGCAACCTAGAAATATCATAGCAACCACCTATAAAAATCATAGCAACCACCTTCAAACACCATAGCAACCACCTACAAAAACTACAGCAAAACCTTAACAACCACTTTGGAAATCTTCTGAGGCAGCAACCTTTTCCTCTGTAAGTGCTTCAAAACTACTATAAACTGTCAGCATCTGAACTCACTGGGTGAAATTCTAGTCGACTTTCTTCAGTGTGATTATGAGGATGCAGGATATCAGTTAGTCTGAACCACGGCTTATAAAACTCTTCAGGATCCTCGCGGTTTCCTGTCGCTGTCCGTCGGTCTGACGGCTGACGGTGTAAAACCTGAGGAGGGAAACGTGTCGCCGTCTCGCAGAAAATGAATATTCATAGACATCTGCTGTCACGGCAACCTTTTTCCCTGCGACTGTCAGTTACTCTACAACAAAAGCTGCAGGGTGGAGTTCGACGTCCCTCGACCAGGGTTCGCCCTTCTACTCCCGACGTTTACCGCAGCGAGCAGCTGTCAGAGTCGCACCTCAACAACTCAGCAGCAGGAAAGTGACAGGGTGGGTGAATTATAAGAAAATCAAACAAAACAACAACAAAAATCTATCTGCTGTGGAAATTCAACATTCATGGGGAAGATGACCTCAAAAAAAAAAAAGGAAGTGACAAGTCACAATTTAGTCCAGTTCATTGGCATTATAATAATAACGTGATAATCAGTTTAAATATGAATATATCTGAATCATCTCTTTATGAAAAGCTAAACATACTGTTGGATAAACATCACATCCTGGACTTCTTCATTAAATATTTAAAATAATCTTGGGGATCCAATCTGTTCCCATTTCAGCAGGCAGAGACTCGGCAGAGTGCCTGTCAGTCAAACCTCACCAGAACCAAGTTTAATGTCAGGCTGTCAATCATTTTTTTAAGAAGAGTGGGTGGCGCTTCTGTCATAACGGCAGATTTCCTACGTTTGAAACAAAAAATCTTTCCGACGTCTGTGTCCGTCAGAGCCGACAAAAGGCTTTTCATAACTACTGCATGCACGTCGAACCCCCCAAACCCCCACCCCCACCCCCCCACCCCCGCCCACCTTGATTTTGACCATCAGGGCGTCGATGGTGTGCTCCAGCCCCTGGACCTGCCGACTCATCTCCTGCTTGCCCTCCTTCAGCCCGGCCACCACCTCGTTGAAGCGGTCCATCCTCTTCTTCAGGTTACGAACTTTGACCAAACCGTCGATCCTAAAAACACGAAGCGTCACGTCAATTAAAAGAAGCTGAACACCGGAGAGACGCTTCAAAATTATACTTAAATCATGGGAGGAAAAGTTCTGGTTGGGTTGATTTTAATGACTTCTTATGCTGCTGGTTAACCTATCAAACATCCTGATTTCTTTTTTAATGGTGTTTTATATTATTAATGTGAATCTGTAAAGTAACTGTTGAGTTTTGAAATAAAAGTTAAAGTAAAAACCCACCGAGGCTTGTGCTTCCTCCTGCAGAGCCACATCCGGACCGTCTTCTGCATCTTGATACAGGCGCTGGTCCGGTACAAAATCTTGTTCTTCACTGTGACGGACAGAAGAGACGAGACGCTTCATTTCCTGCGACCTCAAACCTCAAAATCAGGTTCAAACACCAGAACGTAAAACGACATTGCACCAAAGAAATGAGTCAAAACGACCGGGACAGCAGATATAACATGTATATTCACTAATGTGCGATCACTTTATTCCAACATTTCTTATGTTGAAATTTGTTCTGGTGTTTTCAGCAACTCATGACTCAGCGATTCTGTCACCTCCCTTTGAGATTATATTATTTACCCTGGAGGATAAACTTTGAGTATAGTTGAACTATAATATGTGTTGCTGCCTGTTTGTCTGAATATGAAGTAAAGCTCTGTTCGTTGGCATATTTTTGTATGCTAAAACTTTTGCATATAATTTTATTCATTTATTAGCTTTTTGCATACAGCACGAAATAAAAGCCGAAGTATTTAGTTTGGTTGTTTTGTTCTGATCTCATTTGAACACCTATAAAGTACCGAAAACATCCGTTCCTCTCTTCTGTAACCATAATTTTAGAGTAAATACAGATATTTCACATTTTATAAAAAAAAAAAAAAAAAAAAAAAAAAACAAACAAAAAACCCTGTTAATTTATGGAAAAGATATAAACCTGTTTGTTGACACTCGTTAAAGAGAAGCTGGAAACATACTTCTGTTGTTAAAGTGAATTACGTAAAGTTTACACCTTTAATTACCAACCAGAAAAATAGCATATACAGTGGGTACGGAAAGTATTCAGACCCCTTTAAATTTTTCACTCTTTGTTTCATTGCAGCCATTGGCTAAAATCAAAAAAGTTCATTTTATTTCTCATTAATGTACACTCAGCACCCCATCTTGACAGAAAAAAAACAGAAATGTAGAAATTTGTGCAAATTTATTAAAAAAGAAAAACTGAAATATCACATGGTCATAAGTATTCAGACCCTTTGCTGTGACACTCATATTTAACTCACATGCTGTCCATTTCTTCTGATCCTCCTTGAGATGGTTCTACTCCTTCATTGGAGTCCAGCTGTGTTTAATTAAACTGATTGGACTTGATTAGGAAAGGCACACACCTGTCTATATAAGACCTTACAGCTCACAGTGCATGTCAGAGCAAATGAGAATCATGAGGTCGAAGGAACTGTCCAAGGAGCTCAGAGACAGAATTGTGGCAAGGCACAGATCTGGCCGAGGTTACAAAATAATTTCTGCAGCACTCAAGGTTCCTAAGAGCACAGTGGCCTCCATAATCCTTAAATGGAAGAAGTTTGGGACGACCAGAACTCTTCCTAGACCTGGCCGTCCAGCCAAACTGAGCAATCGTGGGAGAAGAGCCTTGGTGAGAGAGGTAAAGAAGAACCCAAAGATCACTGTGGCTGAGCTCCAGAGATGCAGTAGGGAGATGGGAGAAAGTTCCACAAAGTCAACTATCACTGCAGCCCTCCACCAGTCGGGGCTTTATGGCAGAGTGGCCCGACGGAAGCCTCTCCTCAGTGCAAGACATATGAAAGCCCGCATAGAGTTTGACAAAAAACACATGAAGGACTCCCAGACTATGAGAAATAAGATTCTCTGGTCTGATGAGACCAAGATTGAACTTTTTGGTGTTAATTCTAAGCGGTATGTGTGGAGAAAACCAGGCACTGCTCATCACCTGCCCAATACAATCCCAACAGTGAAACATGGTGGTGGCAGCATCATGCTATGGGGGTGTTTTTCAGCTGCAGGGACAGGACGACCGGTTGCAATTGAAGGAAAGATGAATGCGGCCAAGTACAGAGGTATCCTGGAAGAAAACCTCTTCCAGAGTGCTCTGGACCTCAGACTGGGCCGAAGGTTCACCTTCCAACAAGACAATGACCCTAAGCACACAGCTAAAATAACAAAGGAGTGGCTTCGGAACAACTCTGTGACCATTGTTGACTGGCCCAGCCAGAGCCCTGACCTAAACCCAATTGAGCATCTCTGGAGAGACCTGAAAATGGCTGTCCACCAACGTTCACCATCCAACCTGACGGAACTGGAGAGGATCTGCAAGGAAGAATGGCAGAGGATCCCCAAATCCAGGTGTGAAAAGCTTGTTGCATCATTCCCAAGAAGACTCATGGCTGTACGAGCTCAAAAGGGTGCTTCTACTCAATACTGAGCAAAGGGTCTGAATACTTATGACCATGTGATATTTCAGGTTTTCTTTTTTAATAAATTTGCACAAATTTCTACATTTCTGTTTTTTTCTGTCAAGATGGGGTGCTGAGTGTACATTAATGAGAAATAAAATGAACTTTTTTGATTTTAGCAAATGGCTGCAATGAAACAAAGAGTGAAAAATTTAAAGGGGTCTGAATACTTTCCGTACCCACTGTAAAACCAGATAAATGACCTTTAACAGCACGATATCAGTATTAAAGGGAACTTCTTTTCCCCTTTAAGAGGATCAGTGGGTGTCGAGGACGTCTGAGTGCTCCTGATATTCACGACTGATTTGAGAACTCAAAGCTCAATATGCCGGCTGCACGGCTGCAGGTCAAACACTCAGGAAGTCGTCTTCTTCTGCCTCCAAGTACAACAGCTCATAGTAGCTTTAAAAACTTTGTCATTATGAATGAAACTGTTATCTTTGCAGAAATTCTTGATTCACCAAAAGCGCTGCTATTTACGATTCACTTCAAACCGCCTCCGACAACTTCAACGCATTTTTCTGTTCTGCCAATGAAGCGAGTTCGAACTGAACCGAAGTCAGAAAATGAGATGGAGGGAGGAGAGAAGAATAAAAGAAGAAGAAGGGGGAGACGAACTGTGAAAGATAAATAGAGACAGAGATCGATAACATCGCCGTTCGCTGCCAAATTCATTTCATCTTGTTATGACCTCAGAATATGTAACTTCAAAACCCGTCGATAACAGGATGATGAATTAATGACTTTGCATTTAGCGAGCAGAGGGCAGAACCTTTTTAACTGCTGCTGGAACATTAAACGCCACACAGACCCGACTGATGTGTTTTAGTTCTACGTCCAATTTCTGCTTAATAAAGCTGATTTTTTTTAAAACGATCGATAAGAAGAAGAAATAGTGGGAGACGAGTAGAAAGATGGAGAACGCTCCCCAAAACAAAGAGGAGGAGACAGACGGAGATACGTGACATCACCGTGAGTTTGTGACATCACAAACTTACAGAAGTCCAAACGACTCGGTTACTGAATATAGGCTGTTTTTCTGATTATTTTGACACTTTTATAATGTTTAAATGGCACCAAATAATAAAAATGGAAAGCTAAATATTTACAATGTGGGACCTTGAAAGAGGCTTAAAATTTAGATGATCGTCAAAGAGAAAATATAAACTCGTTATCAACTGGGGATCATTTTTTCTAGTGTTTTGAATGTAAACGTTTTATTATCTGGCGATAGATCTTATTAATCGACACCCTGAAAGTTATTTTCCCTGCAGGTTTTCGGGTCGGATCGGTGCTGCTTACGTTTGATGACGGACAGAGCGCACCACTGGACCTTCTTCCAGCGGCTGTGGATGAGCCACTTGTTGACCTTCTTCACCAGCTCTGCCAGGTGGTCCGGGTCTGACCTCATGATCTGGTCGAACTCTGCGAACTGGAAACGGAGGTGAGTCGTTAAAACAGATCAGCGAGCCTCACTGTTGGACTCACATTTATAATCCTGCTACCAACACCTGGATCAATCCGCTGCTGAAAATAGTCCCCAAAAAATGCTCAACTTTTTCCCCTTTATGTATCAACTGCTAAAAAAATGACAGCGAGCAGCAATCGCATATTTTCTCTTAAAAGAAACTCCATATTTTTCAAGGTTTTTTAAATGTTGAGTAGTATCTGACAGAAGTCAGAAAGTAAAGAGAGATGGACTAATAACACATTATTTCATAAAATATCAGATGAAAGTGTGTGAAAGTATCTAAAAGTCTATTTAACTGGCTCCTTTTTTTGAAAACCTACTCGGGGAGATAAAGTCTATTTATATTCGGCCTCGCTTTATGTTTTCACAAAGTTTATTGGAAAAGTTATAGATCAAAGAAGCAGTGTGGGATGTCAGTTATCGTCTGAATATAAAATAAAAGTCATTATTACCATAAAGCTGATGTGCAACAAGGCCTCTAATGTGACTGAGTACATCGAGGGGAAGATAAAAAAAAAAAAAAAAAAGGGTGAAAATGTTTGAGACAAATCTCGGACCACCGGAGGTTCTAATTTTCCCATAATCCCGCTGGTCGTAAAATCTGATCGGCAGCTATTAAAAAACGTCTTCAGATTCAACTCTCAAAGCGATGCGGCTGAATGTAGTTCTTTCTCCACTGAAGCTCGGCCGCCGGCCTGGAGGTGCGTATTCATATTTGAGCTGCAGTGAATTCACTTTTCTCTTCTGCATTCACGCATGTTTTTTATGAGAAAGTGGAGGCTGAATGCTCTCCGACACTCTGGGATTCTGCAGCTGCTGCCGCGTTGTGATCGTGTCCTCTTCAAACCTCTGACTTTCACACCTTGAGAATCTAATAAAGACAGCAGCGGCTCAGTTCACTACTTTTTTTTTTTTTTTCTAAACGTCTGCGTCTCCTTACAGTCTGTTTGTTCGCAGCTTCACATCATCTCAATAAAAGCTGCAGAGCCTCCGAGCGGCCTGAAAAACACCAGGTGTTTTGCTGACGTTTACAGAAAGGTCAGAGGTCGTGGAAGTTCATGTTTGGTTGGATGTTGAGATAATATATTGTAATTTTAGTCATGTAGAGTTTATCCTGATAACTTAGATAACATCCTACGCCTGAGGAAAACATTGATCGTCTTTTTCTTCTGTGTCTTTGTACTTCCTGTCCGCTTGATAAACCATTAGCGTCTGTGGCTTCTAGACGCCGTCCACGTTACCGGTGTTTTCACTGCGTACACACTTAAATGAGAGCATACGGTTCACATGAATTATCAGGTTACAGACTTCATAACGTTCACAAACCAACGGGTGACGTCACTGCTGGTTGCCGATTGGCTAAACCGGTTATTTCCAGCTGTGTCTACATTAAAGGGCACAGAGTGAGGAGTAATGAAAGCATCGGCCAACAGAGCGCTGCAGTATGTATTTATTCCTCTGAGCTGAATCTACAGTGTCAGAGTTGCAGTTTGTCCCGTTCACTGTGTACCGAGGTCCTCTGCAACATGCCCTTTCATAAAGTCCCCCTCAGAAACCACATGTCCAAACCAAATGTGATGAATTATTAATGCGGTGGAGGAATAAAAACCTCCATCTGTTGGCACCGCTTCCTTTTTAAAATCTCATCTCAACTAATGAGCTTTCCTGTTTGAATCTATTGTCTTTTTGTTTCGGGGGAAACGATGCCTATATTAACAGCCAGGTTTTCAAAAAGTCTCACCTTCCCGGGCCGGAAAAACACTCTGGTCAGGCCGAACTTGTAGTCGTTCTCGTTGAGTCCCAGAGCTTTGAACAAAGCCTGCAACACAAGCAGCGGGCGGCGGATGAGCAGGAGATACAGCTGCATTAACACCAGATTGATCGCGGGGGGCTCGGAGGACTGACCTTGCAGAAGAGCCGCGGGTCGAGGCGGGTGAGCTTGGGAGGCATGTACTGCTGGTACATGTTGTAGAGCTCGTGGAAGGGAGCTCTGGAGGGGAAGCCGCCCTGCATCAGGTCCAGCACGGACACCATACCTACACAAACAGAGGGAGGGTTTCAGCACACACAACAACCACTGAACTTCCTTCAGCTGCCGCACAATCAGGATTTAAATATCAACGAGGACAAATCTTTTAAAGCAAATTTTGGTTTGTTTTACATCAAACTTCCACCTGGCATCAAACACCGTCAAATATAATAAAAATGTTGTAAATTTTAGGACATTTTTAGGGCAAAATTAGTTTAGTTGTTTTGTGAACGAACGTTTTGTAGCCTCGAGATTTTGGCCGTCGCCATCTTATTATTTTGGAGCCAGAAATGACCATATTTGGACGAGCTGGGGTGGGAGCGAGAGATAGCTCATTTCTAATGAGCTAGAAATACACACTTTAACTGTCCCAATGGGGAAATTGGTTTACGTCATAATCACACCATGATACTCATAATCTTCATCCATATACCCATATAATTAATTAATGGATTGTGGGACAAATTAAAATGTGGACAAATCAATGCAATCTGTCCTCGTACATACTTGGTAACAGGATTCCTGACTGTTTACTGTCTGCGGTTACCGTTTCTTCTAACATAACTTTTTCTGTGCCTCAGTGGCATTTTCCAAACTAGCAGATGTTGCAGAAGGTTAAAACACTTTCAATAAAAGCACAGTATAACATTTTCTTGTTGACATTAAGTCGTAGTTTCTTTAAAAAGAACATCCTCTGTTGTGTCTGAGAGCTCAACGAGGTCAGCCTACGATCTTATGGACCATCACAACGCCGAGGCACTGGCAGGGTGTAACAGGTTGTTATTGGCTCCCCGTTAATGAAGGAAGGATGTGAGGATTGGACAAACTGAAATCAGTCAGAGGTTGAAGTCAGAGTTACCAAACTTATTACAATTCATCCTGAGGGGAAACTGAGTAAATGTCATGGTAATCCATCAAATACTTGTAAAAGCATCTCACTCTGAACCGGAAATATCAACATCCTGGTGGCGCTTCAGGAAAAGTCAAAGGACCACCAACGTCATTAAGGATCATCATCTGGGAACCTCGAATGTTTCCACCAAATTCTGTGCTAATGCATCCACTGTGTTTCACAGGACCGCTGATCAGCCGATGGCGCTTTCAGAAAAGAGGTTCACCATCAACTCAACTACTTGTAGTCGTTTAGATATTTCTACACAAAACCAACATGTCAAAATCGTTAGGATTCATCCTCTGAGGACCGTGAACGTCTGTACAAAATTTCACGCCATTACGTCCCATTTTGTTCCACATATTTCAGTTTGTACCAAAGTGGTTGCCCGGCCAGCCAAAAGACCAGTTATTTCAGATCATTGTTGAAAACATTACTTAAATATTAGTCCACAAATACAAGTATCTATTGGTACAAGTATAAAAAATGTCTAAAACCTTATTGGCACAACAAACTTGATTGAGTTGATCTGACGTTGATCCCAAACGCTGCAGATCCAAATAATACACCGACTCTGAAAGAAGTTAATCAAAGCAGCAAAACAGCGTTTAAAAGCCGAGTCACATCGCGCTTCATGCTAATTAGCGTTGTTTGTCCGCCCGGCGTACGTTGACTTTCTGCCCTTTCTGTCTGAGCTGCCTCTCGTTTACGTGGTGATGACTTTCCCGACTGTTCGCCCTCGACGTGTCGCTTTAATTTGTTTATTCAGGCCCCCTGTAAACACGGATGATTTGCCATCTTTGAATCATTGTTAGTCACCTCATTTTGTTTTGAAAGCTCAAATCAAAAGGTCTAATTTTCAGAAGTCCAGCTCGGCAGACAGATGCTGCCGACGGCCGCTCGGTGCAGATGAAGCGTTATTTGTGACCGTCTGCTGGTTGTTTCAGAGCTTCTGACCTCCATCGAGTGTTTTTCTGTTTTTTCCTCTCCACAACATAAAATACACTCAGCTGCACAAAATGATGTCACCATTAAAGCCACAGTACAAAAGGCTCGTGTTGTTAAGAGGTGTGTGTGTCTGGAGTGTGCAAATACACCAGGTTACACCGTTGTCCAATTTAAAGGTGCGAATTCACCAACACAGCAAACAGCAGCAGTCTGTCGGCTCCTGGAACCACACGACTTCATGTGTCGGTGCTGAATGTCAGAGGATTTTTTTAGAGCCAGCCTCTAGTGGCTGTTAGTGGTATTGCACTTTCAGGCAGACTCTGAGACTACGAAAATGTTTACACCCAAGTTATAGTCTGAAAACCTCCGAACAAGACGGCCTGTCCCGGATTTAAATACCAATTCAAAGGTTTTGTAGGTAATTTGATAAACACTAAATGAACATGATGCCACTTATTGGACATGAAAGGTGTGAAGAACTTTATTGCTGTGAACCACTTTCTCAGGCTCGTACCACAAGAAGAACAGAACTTCCCTCCTGTGTCGTCAGATAACAACCGAGCTGCACATAACGCACATCAGGCTTCGAGTTGTAATTCCTCTACAGTTTTCCACAGGAAACAAACATTTATATCACATTTAATTGAGCTCTCAGCCGTCACAGTTACATGAAGGCAATTTTCCAACAGTGTGGATTTTCACCTCGGAGGCCTTTCTGAGGAGTCGGTATTAAAAAGTGCTTATGTTTGAAAAGCTGAAACTTCCTGAAGCCCGATGAGCTCCTGAACATTTTTATCCCCGCGTTAGTCTCCCTCCATCAACCTCGCTCAGCTCACAGCCACTCGTGCTTATTAAGTCCTGCTTCTAACTTACAAGGTATTTCACGGCTTCAGTGTGTCACTGATTCACTTAAACCCTCTGAGCCTTTCTGTGCTTTGTGCTGTCAGGCTGCTCGGGTCAGAAGATCCCGTCCCGATTACATCTACATCTCATTTTACTGGGATTCAAACCACAGCGGTGTCGCCGAACGTCCTGCGTGGTGTCGGTGCCGAGGGCTGCCGCCATCAAACCTTCACTCCCAGTCCAATAAAACCGATAGAGAGCTCGGCCGGATGCAGTATCTGAACATCGAGGTTTGTGTGGATGAAAGCAAAATCTCTGAGGATATTAAAGCCGAGCTCATAATTTATTTTCCTCCAAACCAGGAAGGTGGGAGGGAGGGGAGGGGGGCAGTCACCGCTTTAAGCCTCGGCAAACATTTATTTTTGTTGACAGAGCTCGTGCACCGATGTGCCGGCTTCATATTTGTATTTGTGTGAGCTGTGAAGGTTTATGAGTTATGGAGTGACGAGTGAAAAGGGCCATTTGTTCCCCGAGGTGGTCCTGAAGGCAGCTCGACTCTCAGACAGTTTTAATGGGTTCTTCTGTTGTCTGGGACGAGGTGGCGCCTTAAAAGACAAACTTCAGGGAGCTAAAGTCTCCGTGTGCAGTAAGACAGCTCAGATTAAGTGGAGGACTGGGACATTATTGACTGCAGCTTTACTCCGTGATGTCACTGAGGCTGGTTTACTGGGTGACTTTATATTCAAAATCAAATCAAATCAAACAGATTAATGAGAACAAGGTCTCGTGGTCAACGTGGTGTTAACACAGGAGAACTGACATTAGTGGGAAAGTGGGCTTCATATCAATGAGTTTCAGACTGTTTGTTTTCCTGCCGTACCATTTATTCTGCTGCAGTTCTGTTCATGATGGGATTTGTGGACTCATAACTGCCAATATTATTGAAAAGATGGACGGTGCTTCTCTTCTGTCCTCCACGCTTACCTGCACAAACACCCTGGATGCACTCGTAAAGGCACCATCTCATCTCCTTAACCTCCTGCTGTCGCTCTCCTTCAGTCTTTGCTTATCGTTTGTTCTCAGTTCCCCTCGCTCACGTACTTTCTGGGTTTTCTTGGCAGATATCTTTGGAGTTTATTGTCCTGGATCTCTATGCTGTTCTTTTCTCTCTCTGCTCTCCCCTCGTCTCAACCGGTCGAGGCAGACGACCGCCCGACTCTGAGCTTGGTTCTGTCGGACGTTTCTTCCTGTTAAATGTTTTTAATGGAGTTTTTCCTTCCTTCTGAATAAGGAGGACTTTACTACGTACTAAGATTTGTACGATGTAAATAAAGTTGGATTGAATGTGTGGACATCTACAGAAGTGAGAGGACCTTGACTGTTTGAGTTTTTCTGCCTCGGCTCTGAACAGTTTTTATTTTATTGTTAGAATCTCTGCTCTGAAGCCTCGTTATTCTCCTGCAGGTGAGTTTTAGGAACAAGACGTCTCTGTTAGTTGTAAATGTTGAGCGTGGTGAGTCACTTCTGTTTGTCTTTGCTCCGACATCTCTCTGCTGATTAAAGAGGTTTCTTGACATTTCATATTTATTTAAAGTGTGGTTTTTTTGCCTTTTGTTCTGATTTCTGTATTTTAAACAGGAAGAACAGGATGTGCTGGTGACCGCTGTGTTGAAAGCTCTGATTATTAAAGATGAGACAAGTCAAGTCGAGATTAGTTCCATTTTCAGATAGCTTGTTATCGACGTGAGGACACAAAACGGAGACAGACTTCTTTTTGAGAAGCTAAAACTACCTCACAGCTTTCTGAGACAGTTTAAAATGACTCTAAACTTCTAAATAATTGTTTGTGTTTGAGGTCCGTTTCTCAGTCTTGGTCGGGTTCCTGTCACCTCGTCACACTCCTGGAAACCATCCAGATGTTTCCTGCAATGTTTCCTTCAGGTCAAACTGAACTAAACAGGTGAACAAACTACTTGGTCTTTTTTTTTCTGCAGTCAGTTTTGAATAGAAAGCAATTGTATTATTTGTGTTTGTTTCTATATGTGCTTTATTTTAACTTGGAAATGCATAAAAAATATCTTGTGCTGGTGTTGGGAATGAGAGGAGTGAGCACAGAGAGTGACAGAAGGAGACCAGAGTGACTGGATGAGGTGGTTGGATGTTGGTGGACATCATGACTGGATGTGATAAACAGACATTTACAAGTAACGTAACAGTTATTCTCTCTTTGCAGTAGATGGTAAAGCAATCTGATTATTTTTGAAAGAGTAAAAGCAACTTATAACTCTAACTAATTAAAATTTTTTTATTAATTTGCAACACACTGAAGATGAGTTGTGGTTGTTTTTATTTATTGTTGGGGATTATTTTTTTCCACATTTTATCTGTAGTTTTTCGGCCTGATTTTATTTTGCTCTGTAATATTTTAAACCCTTGAAATACCCCGTTAAGCGTGTTCAAATTTGTTTTTAAAAGCGCTGTATGAATAAAGTTTATTATCATTTACAATAATGAAAGTGATGTTTCTGTGATAAAGGTTCGTGTTGATTTCAGTCTCTGCATTTAGGATTTCAGTTTTCTAAAGAAGCAAAGTTCAAATGGAAAAATGTCACTGAAAAAATATCTGCAACGTTTTTCACTGACTGAACTGTGCTTAATTAAATATTAAATATTAAGTTGATTGAATTTAACTGAGCTTGTCTTCTAAATGTCAACTAATTATTCAACTTACATTCATTTAGCTCTTATTTTGAAGGGGAACTTAAAATGAAAAATCTTTATGCACTTTGAATTTTTTTATTTTTTTTATGTAACAACTGAACTGCTCAAAGTCCTAAAATGTGTTTTACTTCTTTAAAAAGACATTATTGAAGCTTTTAATGAAGCAGCAGTGAGACAGGAAGTAAGATCAGCTCTCAGATGTCAGAAAGACGTCAAACAGGAAGCGGAGAGGAAGCACTGACCGGAGCACTGCAACTGCGAGAGGATCTGAGCTCCTTCAAACTGGTGGCTGACCATCTTCAGGTTGGGTTTGATGCAGCGAATGAAGCTGGAGCCCTGCAGGAGGGACGGAGGGACGGAGGGACAACCAGAAGTCATGACTCCACCATCAGTGAGGCTTTAACATGAAACCGTGAGGAGGAAGGAAGCAACACTGACCGTGCTGCGCAGCTTCTCCAGGAGAATATTCAGCTGAGTCTGCAGGACACAAAGAGAACAACCATGAAACCTTTCTATAAACTTACGTCATTTTTGGATGTTTTAAGAGAGTTTCAGCTGGATGGTGAAATAAATTGTTTTAAACTTCATCTGAACTACAAAAACAAATCAATCTCCTTCATTATTGACGAACCATCAATGCTCCAACAGAAGCGTTCTGGAGCCCCGACATCCTCCTCATTAATGGCTGGTGGATGAATTATTAATGCTCAGAGCAGCTGATGTGTTTAAGTGACTGTGAATGTAAATGTGTGTAAACAGATATAATACAGCAGTTAGGGCCCGTCATGGAGGACAGAAGACTGAAGGACCGATTGAACTGTGGCGCCATGGCAACAGGGTTCTCCAACATGGCTTTGATCTTTGGGCCCTCAGGCGGCACCGTTTTAAAAACAGTCATGATTCTGTAGTGGAAATCACCGCATGGGCTCAGGAACATGTTGAAGATTTCCCCAAAGGTTTGACCCAAAGTTGGATGTTTCTCTGCTCCAGTTTCGGGTTCGTGGTGAAATCTCAAATGTTCACAAAAACGTGCTGATGTTGATCAAAAGACGACACTAAGAACTAAAGCAGAAACCATCAACCTACTAATCGCTAATTATTTTTCAAGCAAAAATTCTAAAAGTTTGATGGTTCCATGTTCTCAAATATTTGAATTTGTTCCTTTTTCTTCTCTTACATCAGTGTAAAATAAATGTTTTGAGTTTCTGTTTGTCGGGTTTATGACATCACATTTGATGGACATTCTTCATTGTTTTCTGAAGCTTTAAAGACCAAATAATTAGTAAATTGTTTAAAACCAATCAGCAGGTTTTAGCTGCTGCCCAGTGCTGATTGGTTCAAATCTACCCGGACGCGTTGGCGGAAATCGGAAATCGGATCAGAGAAAATTCCTGGGTAGATAAGATAAAACGTGGGTTTAGATGAAAGACGGGTCCAAAGCGCAGCTGGGTGTCGAGGATGTGACGCCTCGGTGACGGACAGCTGTCGTACGGCCTCAGCGACGCACCGTGCATATAAAACGTGTCTCTGTGCGCACGAAAGGGTGAAATATTCGTACATGAAAGACGCTGGTGTTCATGTGAATTCATTACCCCGCGCGCACACACACACACACACACACACACACACACACACACACACACACACACACACACACACCTTCCGCGTGTACTGTACACCGCTGCTCTCCGGTTCTGATAACAGACTTGACTGCATCACCTCAGGTTGTGTGTTTCTATTATATATATATTATTATATGATTATATGATTATATGATTATATGATTATATTATAGACGTGATGGAGACGAGTCGAGCGCTGCTTTCAGGCCTTCGGTGAGGTGACACACATCAAGGAGAGGCGGTGAGTCACAGCAGAGAATAAAAACCTTCGTCTCTCTCCGAGAGGAGAACCGACACGCAGACTGTTTATTGTTCTGTGATTCATTTTTTAAATAAAGCTTCCTTTAAAGGTCCCATGTTGTATTTTTGTATTTTATAGCAGGTCTACATGCTTCAAACAATGTCAAAATACTCTAAATACACACGGCCTGCATTCAGCTACTGCGACGTTTGGGCTTCCTGTAAGTTTGTGATGTCACAAACTTGCGTGTATTATGTCACATGTCTGCCCATAACTGTCCGACCCATGGAGGGAAACCCATGGCATGCTCCAAGGCCTGTGATTGGCCTGGATGTGTGCCACTCAGAAAAGTCATTTATTTATTTTATATATATATATAACCTGAAACATATCTCCTCCTCCTCACCTTGAACTTGTTGCCGACGCTGATGAAGCTGAGCTTGCCGGCCTTCTGCTTCATGTCCTTGCTGTTGTTGGAGTTCTCGAAGAGCTCGCGGACGAAGCGGTCCTTGGACTCGCTGACCAGACACTCCAGAGACATGTGCAGCGCGTCGTTGTTCTTCTCCACAAACTTGGTCTGAAAGAAAAGCCCAGACGTATTTAAAGCAGCGTTACGAACAAGCTGCAGTTTAAAACCCAGTTAGTGCTTCCTGTCACGGCTGCTGCACTTTTTCAAAGATGGCTGCAGGAGTGTGTGTCTGTGTGTGTGTGTGTGTGTGTGTGTGTGTGTGTGTGTGTGTGTGTGTGTGTGTGTGTGTGTGTGTGTGTGTGTGTGTGTGTGTGTGTGTGTGTGTGTGTGTGTGTGTGTGTGTGTGTGTAAGGGGATTGGGGGTGGGGAGGAGCGGGGTACACACCGTCTCGTAGCACACGGCTCCTGCAAAGTGTCTGACAATAAATCCTTCATCGTCCCTCACGTTCCTGTGGACGGCCAGCTTCGACTTCCTGGGCACCTGAGGGACACACACACACACACACACACACACACACACACACACACACACACACGGACACACACACACACACACACGGACACACGGACACACACACACACACACACACACACACACACACACACGGACACACACACACACACATAATTAAACTGAGTTGAGTTCCTGCACGTTTTCCATTTATGCCGGTGAACTAATTCTCGGTGCCGTCAGTCACTCGCTGCTGGAAACGAAAGATTAGGAATGCGTGTCGGTAATTTAACTGTCAGCATCGTTCTCCGGTTCTGGTTCCACTTCTGGTTACAGTTCTGGTTCTAGTTCTGGTTCTGGTTCTGGACTCAGACGTCCTGAACGGACATCAATGTGAAAACCAGCATGATGATCCGCCGTCTTCTGTGACGTCTGTTTAAGGGTCCAATGCGTCATTTTAAAATAGAAACGCAGAAATCTTCATGGACGCTTTTTAGTTGTTTTTTTTGCTCTTTGTTTTTATTTTATTTTTACTTATTGTTTATTTCTGGTAAATCTGTTATAATATTTGTATAATATTAGCCAGCTGGTTGAACAAAATTCACAATTTGAGCATGTCAGTTTGGAGTGAAGGGCTTTTTAACATTTAGAAATTAACAATTAATCCAAAAACTAACTAGCAAGATGTTAAAATTGGTCATATTTCAGTTTGTAGTGTCTTTAATCTGTTTGCTTTTCCATTTCTTAGTGTTCTTACTCCAAGAACTTCAATTCTTAACCTGAGAAAAACTCAGAGGATGTGAAAGCATGTTATCTGTACTGCCTTGCAGTCAGCAGCCTGAGAGGCAAAACCCAGGGCACAACTAGCAGTCTAAATCACTCGGTGCTGCTTTTTCATGGTCGTCAACGATAAACATTTTTATCAGCTCCTCTCTTCTGTCACTGAGATTTTTGAGCAAAAAGTCAAGTAAATCGTGATTCCCAGAGGACGTTAAACTCTTTTCTCTTCACTTCACATCGTTTTAAAAGACGTAATAAAAGTGTTTCTGCTGCCGGGAGTTGAAAACCTTCGCTGTGTTTGCGAGTCACTTACGGTCAGGCGGAAGTGGTCCTTGTGTTTGTTGTGAACGGTGTCGGTAAAGTGCTGGTCGCTGGGTTGAGGTAGGCGGTTCTCTTCGTCCAGGATGTCCAGGATGCCGACCAGCTTCGCCTCCACCAGGTCTGCAGGGAGAATATCGGAGGAATGAGGCAACGCGACGGGCCGAGCCGAGGACGACGGGAAATGGAGTTGAAAGGATTACGGTATTATTACGGTCTCGTACACATTCAGGTGCTGCAAAAGCGTTCGATTTGATCAGTGTGATGTCAGGAAAAGTTCAAAATCTCTATCAGTCAGCAACACTGGGATTTTATCTTTAAAAAAAAAACAGCTAGTTTAAGTTTCTGTGAAAATTTTTGGTCCAATTAAACCTGGTACAATTGAGTCTTTATGGTTCTCAACTGGTCCACCCTCAGGACTTCACTATTTAAACACGCCGTTATTCAATAGTTTGGTAATAAACAACGTCTTCATGCACTGTTAAAAACAGAAGAGAAAATAAGTGAAACAAAAGTATAAATTGGGCTAAAAAACAATCAAATAAAAAGAGGAGTGAGAGCTGTAACTACTGGTTTCATTTTGGTTGTTACCGTCATGACAACGCTGGCGATAAACAACCACTGCACGCCTGCTGCCTCATGGAAAGTTCTTCAAAATAAAAGCACAGCAGCAAAAATTCTGCTGGACTTCAAAATAAAAGTTTGATCTTTTTCACCCTGAACTTTTGGGTCGTTACCTGCAATTTGAGAACCGCCGTTGTAGACTCTTAGTCTTTCCAGGATATTTTCCATCAGTTTCTAATGTTCGTGTTGATCTCTACTTCAGTTTTATGTCCTCCGACTTTGCTGCGAACGAAGAGGATCTGCTGCTTTTACGACACACAACAGGACTCCTAATTAGAGAAATTAATTTGAGTAATCTCAGCCGACTGTAAACAGCCTGCGTCGGCCCGACTTCCCTCCAGCGGAGTCTGCTGCTGTTAAACGTCTCATATCAATGTTATCTCAGAGACGGACGTCAGCAAAAAGCACAATTAACCTCACATCCGTCTCCTTCGGGATGGGTGTGGGGGGTGTGGGGGGCCCTTCATTGCTTTATCTGTCTGTGAAACAGCGTCGAGGCTCAGAGGGTCAAACTGGAGGAAGGCGGCTCTCGAAAAACTGAAGGCGACGAGCCAGAAGCACATTAAGGCCGATAACGAGCTGCTGCTGCTCGAAGACACTCGACTTTCACAGGGTTGATTCTTCCAGCGCAGCGCAAACACAAATATCACAAACAGCAGCACCTCCACAGACTCCAGTCTGTCTGAAATTATGCGATGCTCATTTATCTGTTTCAGGATGGCTGGAAATGAACCTTTAAGTCCAAAGTCAAGACCAACAAGTGCCGAGTCAACACAGCAAAACTCAGGAGCCAAGTCTCACGATGGAGGTCGGAAAGCTGACAGAAAAGGTCCAAAATAAGACCTTCAAGTTCTTCATTAAAGTCTCAAGTCAAGACCAAAACAAATAAAGAAAAATCACGGTTGAATCAGTCCCGTAACGAGACAATAAAAGTACTAAAAGTCCAAGTAAAGACAGGACAGCCACAAGTCAAACACTCAATCACAAAAGTTCCATGTCGAGTCCCAAATTATGAAGAACAAGTCACGACAACACAGTAAAAGTCAGGAAGAGAATGAAGCTGAAAGAAAAGGTCCAACATAAAAACCTCCAGTCGCAAAACGGCATTAATGAACCGAAGACGTGGTTTACGAGGTCAAATCGAATAGTTCAGAGACGGTTCCTGTTGTCCTGTGGCTCCGCCCCTTCAGTGCAACAGGAAGAGTTCCTGAAGAGTTTTTGATCGTAGACCGTTAAAATAGAGCCTAAACTCCATCATTGATTTAAGGTTTCATGTACGATTTATTGACCTCTCAACTGTCTTCAAGAGAAGAAAGCAGAAGTTCCACAAAAGAAGTAAAACCAACAAACATTCAACACCTTCGCAGAAGACTCTGAACTCAACATCAGAAACACGAAAGAGGAAAAAGTTGGTACCGATGCAGTCCTGGTTGTCGACGTAGTGGACCTCGTTGACTCCGAGCCCCTCCCTCTGGTACAGCTCTTGCTCCTGCAATGCAATCGAGATATTTCAGAATGAGAAAGTGAAAAAAACAACCGCGGCATTCGGCCTAATGAGGACGAGGTGGAGGAGGCGGAGGAGGCGGAGGAGGTAAAACGAAGCGGAAAACACGGACGGTAGCGAAGGAACAAACAAAGGTGTGAACCAGTTGACCGTGGAGCCGGCGTCTAACAAGCCTGTAACTTGTAGGACTCAGCGAGGACGGGGGAACCGACCCGGAGCGTCCGAGCTCTTCTAACAACGTCCTCGGCTGCACGGCGACGCTCACGCAAAATGAGCGTCTGAACGGTGGCGGCTCAGTTTCTTTAAATGAGTTTCTTTAAGGGAAAAACGACGCGTCTGACATTTTGACAAAAGGCGGCAATTTCTTTTAGAAAATGATCAAATAAAAAAGTGCTTCACGCTGCACTTTTCTGAGGCTTAGATTCAGTGTCAGCTGATCAGCTGATTAGAGTCGGTCTGACATGTGACCTCAGGGTCGTCTGCGTGTCTTCGGCGCCGCTCCAAAACGACAGCACACCAATTATCGGGGCTGCGTTGGCGGAGGTTCGAGGTCGGAGCACTCGACTTCGTTACACAAGGACCTTTAATGGCAAAACAAACATATGTTGAGCATCATTATTTTCTAAAGAGACTTTCATCTGAAAATAAGAGGACCACAATAATACCGCTCTTTCAAAATAAGAGCTTCCTGAAACTTTTTACCTCATATTTCTGAACTTGTTTGATATCTTGGAAAATATTTAAAAGGATGTAATCATCCAGGATTTTTTTTTTCTGACATAAACAGCGATTAACCAGAAGTGCACTTTTTTTTGTCTTGTTTGAGTTCGAGGAGCTTTTTGGAAAATGAACACTTTAAATTCAAACACAAGAAACCCACAATTTAAAAATGTGACATTTAGTCTTTGGGAAGAAGCACCTGCAATAAGAAAAGCACTTAAACAAAACAATAAACCGTGAATCATCCCGACATGTTTGCTTTGATTCGCCGGTGTTTACAGACGGATCCGAGCTTGTTTTTTCTGCCCACTAATGGAAACATTGCAGATTCCTCGGAGTGAAAGCAGCTCTCACCTCTTTCAGGATGCGCTCGTTGAAGAACTGCTGCAGCTTCTCGTTACAGTAGTTGATGCAGAACTGCTCGAAGCTGTTGTGTTCAAAGTACTCTGAAGAGACGGGAGAGGCAGACAGTCAGAGAAAGAGATGCCGCACCGTTTAATTCCTCCTTTGATAATCACACAATGTATGTCAGTGTAAAATAAACTGTGAACTCAGCGCGTCTTTACGATATCGACACAGATTTCCGAAGCCGTTTCCTGCGGTGCAATATTTTAAAGAGACTTTAAAATATCTATCGGATCTCTTCCGTCACCTCAGAGGAGTCAAACAAAGTGCAATCAAAACATTCAGAGAGTGTTCCTGTTGAACGCAGCACAGCGATGCACACTCAACCCTTATGTCATCACAACAGCGTTAGGAGGTTTGAAGGGGATACCGACCGAAGCCAGCGATGTCCAGGACGCCGATGAATTTGGCGGAGGATTCGAAGGGGAAGCACTGGTTGACCCGCGTCACCACGTGGTCGAAGAGGCGGCTGTAGACGGCCTTCGCCAAGGCGTCCCGAGCGTTGTTGGCCTGCTCGACTTTGAGCGGCACTCTGGCAAAGACACAGAAATAAAACGGGTCAAAACATATAGACATTTAAAATTGGATTTCTTTACTTCGAGACAAGACAGGAAAGGGTTAAGATATAAACAGAAACAGATCCACGATGCATTTCAAACGTGGCGTCTCAGGCCTTCGTGTTTTACAACCAACCGGCCGCACGGTTTCATCACAATGATTCTTTATTCATTTAGAGGCAATCACACGACAGAAATAAGAAAGAAGAAACACGGGTGGAGATAACGATCCTCAACTCCTCAAAGGGGGAAAAGAAGCTCTGCACGAAGCTACCTCACATCTACAGGACTGAACGGTTCATTCGAGAAAGAAACAGTCACGGTGTGGCAGAATAAGACAACAACTGGTTGTTGAAGGTATTAAGTTGATGTTGTCGTGGAAAAACTTCAGCTGGGCTTGAAGTCACTGAGCTCCTTTACAAAATGATCAAAGAATAGTCAAAGAGTTCAATGCAGCGCTCGATTTACTGCACATCAAAAGACAATCGAGCAAACTGAAAGCTGTTCCATGAAAGACACTAAATCTTTGTTACAGACCCAACCTGACCCCTCATGCTTCTGTTATTTATTTCTAATTTCATTAGTTGCTCACCGATCTTCCTGTAAATGTCCTTAAAAACCAGTTGAACCTCATCGCGCCCTCTTACGTTACATTTGAGCCGGCATTGTCTCCTGAAAGTCTTTGAAGCGGGAACAAACACGTCGGATTCACCAGTGTTTCATGAAATGTGCTGAAGTAATATTTAAAAATGATTTAACCTCAAATAATTCACGGTCATACTGCTTTAATTATTACTTTCTACAGAAGAAAAATACACCACAATTAAAACTGCAAGCAGCGATAGACGAGCCATTGGAGGGATTCAAGAGTTCAAAACGTTGAGTTTAGGTCATGGTGCCAAGAGACTTTTTTGTAGATCTGGGTGTGATACACGTCCACCAAATGTCATACATGTAGGTGAAAGTAACTGTGGGAGCTGCAGTTTAGGGGGCGCTAGCGAGTCATTTTGCGACGCTCATGCACAAAACTTATATCAGCTTTATGTTTTCACCACGACTGACGCGTAATAATAATTCCTTGCATTTCAGTCGGCTCTCAGGGACGTACAGAACGGTGATGGACCATCTGATTGGCTACCTGCGTAATGTATGCAACTTACGAATTTATTCTGCTGTTGAAGGCCTTTCGCTAATTGCCCCAAATAATCAGCGTAAATATAAATCTGTCCACTTGAAGATGGAGAGAGTCGACTCCTTCACCAGTTTAAACTAACCGGGCCAGCCTGACTTTCCAAGCAGATAATTGCGTTGTTGACAGCTGAGGGAAAGAAAAGAAAAGCTCGGGTGTGAGGTAGAAGCCATGAAACGGTGACAGAAAGCGTAAGCGGCGGCGAGCTCTGTGGAGGAATCGTAATTGCCTCTGAGAGTGTGCAGGCGTGCGGTTCAATAGCAGCAGACAAAAGGAGCGACCCGATCGCCGGGGCCAGATAAAACACAGCATTAATCTGCTGCCAGGCTGCAGCCACTGAACCGACTCTACCTCTGGACTTCACTTCAGCACGACTGCAGTGCACTCAAGGACACACCTGGAAATACCTGCACAGGAGACTCCCAGAGCTCCGAGGAACCACTTCCAAAATCCTCCTCCTCCACAAATTATCTCCTTTGCACTCATCTTTTTAAGCCACATGTGACATTTGTTGTATTATTATTTTCGTGTCCTTCTCGCTCAGTTCGCCCTCGCTGGTGTTTCATTAAGCCGTGATAGGACGACCTGCTGTGTGAAGGGTGGACCTCCTGCAGCTGAGGTCTGTAATTTACTTCTGCATCTGTGTTCCCATCAGACCTCACCTGGTCCCACACATATATAAACATATATACACTGTGAGAGCATCAGGGAGGCGACTAATTCACCCTGAATTCATTCTGCAGTCAGAGTCCTGATCTGAACTGCAGCTTCTACAAAACGCTGCAAAAACACACCTGCAAATATCAGATAATAAGACAGACAGGTGGAGACAAAAAATACACCCAACATGAAGAAATGAAAATAATAAAAACAAGTACAGAGCGATGATAGAGATGACAGAAATATTAAAGCTAAAATACTGCGTTCACAAGAACGGAGCGGACAGATGAAGGGGAACATGAGGTCGCAGAGACTTTGAACTTTGACCACCAAACTTAAATCATGGAAATCATAGTTTAAGTAAGAAAAGTCAGGCAGCCTCGTGGTTTCTCTGCTGTCGCCTCTTTTCTCCACATTCGGTAACTCAGCTTTGACCTTTTCAGTTTTTTGTTTTGTTTCTTCAGCTGTGGGTTTCACGCCGTCCGGCTTCAACATCACGTCGCAGACATCTTAATCCTGCTGTTTAGATCATACGCACATTTTTCAAATACGAATTAATAAAGTTCTGTTTTGTGTGTTAAAACGTCCGAACCCTGAGAACTCCCAACTGAAAGCTGTGGATCAGCAGTGAATGTGTATAAAGAAGTGGAGGCTTAATGCGGCGCAGCAGCGTCCCAACGTATTAACGCAGAGCTGCAGTATCTCTCCAACACAAATCACAACGTCTCTTTTACGGCAAAAAAAAAAAAAAGTCCAATTTAAAAGTCATTGTTCTCGCGTGCGGTGCGTTGGAGGACGGAGCGGAGCAGCTACCGACCAGCCGGCGTCTCCAGAGTTTCTACACAAGGCGACATCGGTAATTACACCGAGCGAGAGAGGGAAGGAAACATCCTCGGAGCAGGAGCTCATCGGGAATACATATGAGGCCGCTTGTACGATTAGTGTTCCGACATTATGCTGCCCTGGCATTTAGACCTCTTGGTTTTTAAATGAGGGACTCACCGCAGTATCAAAACCTCTGGCTGCTGAATTAAACATGGCGGCGAGGGCAGGGTGAAGGTGAGGAGCTGCGGGAGTGTTGAGAGGTGATCAGTCTGATTTCAAGGCCGCAACTTTCTGTTTGCTGAAACACTTCATGGTTTCTTTTACTGCTTGTTTTTTTTATAATCTCTGCACCTTAATTATCATAAACTAGACTGCCTGGTGGCTGCCGGCCTCCGCTAACCACTCAGGCTGCACTTCACATGCACATCAGTCCAAACCCACGCAGGTGTTTCTGCAAAGAAGCTATAGATCCTAAAATATATCCTTTTATCCTATTAGACGTTTGAATGAAATGTTGTCATAATTAACGTAGGACATTTTGGGAGATCACAGATACCTTCAATCACCAACTTCTACTCCCGACATCCTTCAGTCGGAGGGAGTGGAAGTGATAAATGTTAAGAGATTCCCTCGAGGCGTTCCAGAGATATCATGTTGACAGTTCGAGTGAACGGTCGCGCCGCATCTGAAGAAACTCCATTCAGCCCTTCATGTTAACGTGTTGAATTGGGGTCACGTTGACCTTCACCTTTGACCTTTAAGCTCCAAATTCAAATCCGTTCATTCGTGGTACCAAGTGAATGGTTTTGCCAATTTTGAAGAAATCCCCTCGAGGTGTTCTTGAGATATCGCGTTCAATAGGACAAGACGGACGGACGGACGGACGGACGGTCTACGGCTGTCGCACCTGGTACGTGCTGGGAAAATCCCTTCTGGACAACTATTAAGCTGTTTGTTTGTAGGCTTTGAGTTTCAGAAAACTTAGGTTTTACTGACAACTCTCCAAAACGATCTGCAAAATGGTCGCAGCATCTTCTCGGTTTTACAGAGTGAATATTGAAGAAAAGTCCTGAATAAGCGACTTAACACCGTTTAAGAGTAGCTGACTGCCAGGAGGGCGAATGCTCTAATGAAATGTCCGCCAGAGAGAGTTTGTGTGAAGAGATTTTAGAGGTCTAAAGAAGTAAATAAACTTTCCCTGAGTAGTCGGGTGCCGTCCAATCTCGCCTGTCTGACTCCCATCACTCTCTCGCCACCTTTGACTTTATCTGATGTTGGCGCCGCCGTCGCTCTCCGTCTCTTTGACTCGCCTTAATTCTGAATCGCTCGATTTCCTCCTGCTCCATCTCCCTCTCCGACTCTCAAACACCTCACTCATTTTCACTCCTCTTCGCTCCTCTTCGCTCCTCTTCACTTTGAAGGGCCTGCAGTCCGCCCAAGAGTCCAAAGCAAATAACAAAATGGATCCTTTGTGGCCGCAGTAGTTCAAGAGATTTCTGATCTGAAGACTGATATCTGCACAGCTCCATGATCCGACTTCCACAAAACAATTATGACTAAATAAAACACAATAAGTCCAATTAAGCAGCAACAGAAGCTGATATTCAGCTTTTTTTTCTTTTTTGCTCACTTTTTGGTCTCCACCGTCTCCAGAGGGAAATATCTGGTTCAAGAACAAATTCACCGACTTGCTTGAACCGAGTGAGCTGCTCTTCCTCCTCCTTCATCACCACAGAGGAGCATCCACCTGCTGAGGAGCAACACGGCGACACAACTCTGAGTCGGTCTGCTGATACCTGCCTGAATACAAAGTGTGTAGCCCTGCGTGTGTGTGTGTGTGTGTGTGTGTGTGTGTGTGTGTGTGTGTGTGTGTGTGCGTGTGTGTGTGCGTGTGCGTGTGTGTTTCCGGCTGCCACGGGAGGATATATATGATCTGATTAACAAGAGTAAAATGTATTCTGACTTTCTCATACGGCCTTTAAATCATCAGAAGTTCCTGACTTCGCCGGCGGCTCGACGTCCTTCTGCTGACGTGTAATTATGCGTCTCAGGTTGGAGAGCTGCGACGACTTCATTATGCATTTGGTGTTTGAATTATTCTCCATTGTGTCATCATGCAATTATAATCTCTCAGCCTGAGTCATGATGACCTGACGACTGTTTGTCTAAGGAATGAGACACTTTCCCTTAATTTAGAGAGCCGGTGGATAATGAGTGTCTGGGAGTTCGGTGAAAATGAGTCCGTTTGCAGACTTCAAGAGATCCAAAAATGTTTCCACAACGATAATCTGTCACGAACCCACGAATACAGAGAACATAACAACATGTTTATGACGCATTTGTAAAGATACCTCTGGTCTCAGGTTGAGGTTACCCAACGATAGTAGATATAAATAAAGTTTAGTTCAGGTTTTGGTTGAAGACACATAAAGCTGCAAAAGGTGTAAATACTTAACTTTGTTGTACATTATGCAAAACCAACAGATTTGTTTCCCAGAATTAGAAAAACAATGAAAGCTGTTGGTGAGTTTCTCCAAACCTTTTACACCATGTACCACAATGGAAATAAGCAATAAGGTTTAATTGTTTATTTTTATCCTCAATCATTTTTAAACATTTTATATAAAGCCTGTAAATTCTGATCATGTATGTTTTAAATCTTGTTGAATAAATCTGTCAATCTATCTGTGTACTAACATAAGAAACTAAGAAAACTAATAAGAAGGAATAACTTCCATTATAACTTCCTGGAAAACATTTAATTGACTTTGTATTTGATGAGAAGTTGAATGGGAGTCTATGGAGCCGGAGGCTTTCTGGAGCCGGAGGCTTTCTGGAGCCGGAGGCTTTCTGGAGCCGACCTCTACGGTCGGTGCATGAAACCATGATTGGGTTAAGGTTAGCACAGCCCCTCTGAAAGGTGGACCAATCAGTGAACAGTGTTGGTTTATTACAAGAGTTTTTCTAAATGTAGCGGTGGGAGAGTTTCAACACATATAGGGGCTAAAGTTTCAAAAGGAGCCGGCGGTCTGACTGGACATGATTCCCTTCGTAGCGTACCGACACGGATAATTATTCAATGCATTTGTGTGTAGAACCACCAGACCAGCAAAGAGCCTCTACATGTCCACCAATGCAATCTTCATCCCCTCCTCTTCCTCACCTCCCGTCTGCCACATGCACGTAATAAAACCCAAGTTACTCAGAAATCCGGTCGCCCAGGACCGAACGCCTCGTTCTCTCCGTTCCAATTTGCTTTTTCTGTCACGACACATAATTAGATTTTTGTTTCTAAAGAATTCACAGCAGGAAGTAACGCACACACACACACAAAAAAAAGACAAATATATGATTTTAATTCGGGCTCTTAATCCAATCTACCCATGCCCCCCCCCCCTCCCTGCTCCTCCTTCCCCCTTACATAAACCCCCTGAAAAATAAATAAGCAGCCGAGGTGATGCGGCCGGTTGGAGGGAGTCCAGCCTGCTGCCGCCTCACTGGACCTCACCTGCTGTCATTTCATCCACTTTTTACCCTGCTGTGAAATTACAGCAATAATCTTGAAATTTTCATACAAACGAGCGGCGGCGAGGATTTCGACTGCGTCGGCGCTTTATTACGCAACACGGCGCCAACCTTTAACTACCTGGTTCAGGAGCGCTTCAGGGCTCCGGATACTCGTGGGACAAATTCACTCTGCAAATTATGGGTTTGATGTCTTTTACAGACAGAAACATCACCAACAGAAGCACAAAGAATACAGACGCCGCAGTCCCGCCCGCTTTCTGTGATTGACAGGTGATCCTGGCAGATAGGCACCACTTTCAGCTTCAACATGGTCGAGTATGAACAGAGCGTTTCTACGGTGTGTGGCCTGGATTCAGTCGGTTGTAGCTCTAAAGAAACACGTCCATCACCACCGGATGCTCACCTCGGACGCCCGCCGCGCTACGTTAGCTGCTACGAGCATAAGTGATGAAATAACGTGTGAATATCAAAATAACAACGTTTTTACACTGTTAGCGTAAATCATGTGACAAAGATGCAAATAGACGGGAACTGGGACAAAGACGCGTTTGAACAAGTATAAAATGAATTTACTTCTAGTTTATAACCTCTTTTGTTTGTTTTGGTTTCTCGGTTTCTATTTAAAAGCTCGCGGACGATTTTCACCCGAAATGGGTTTGAAGACGCCGGTTTGTTCGGAAGACGTATTTTCCATGTCCTCCATAAACGACTCCTGATTGGACGAACTCGCCGCCCTGTCGGTTTGCACCAAAGCGGGTCAGCTGGAGGTCGTCGAGTTCCTCCCGAAGTATTCATTCTAATAGTTTCTTATGTAAGTTGAGGAGAAGCGGATGAATCCGGTTCCAGGAAGTCAAATCGTGACTAAAACGAGATCTTTCAGATATCTGCAACACGTTCAACAGCTCATCTATAATATTTTATAAATTACGGAGGGCTTCGAGTATTAAAACCTTTCGGGTCTCCTGCTGCGTCTGGAAATTAAAAAGTGCATCCTGCTACAAAACTGATTGTTTTATCGTTTTATCGTCTCTGAAGGCGACGGACATGCTGGAAACCACTTCTTTTTTTCCTCTGCAACCATCTGCTGTCAGCAGAACGCCGGCAGCCTCCTGAAACACAAAGCTTTTTCTTCCTCAGTCGAAGGCTTTTTTCTGTTGGGCTTTTATGGACAGAATGAACATGTTGGAAGAGATTTTTTTTTTGTCCCGATTAGAGTTTCTTTCTCACCATCTGTGCGCTCTAGCTCTGTGCTCTGGGAGAACAGCGCCCCCTTCCCGTCGGTAGGTGAACTGCAGCGTGGAGGATCGAAGGGCCACTTTGCAGCGGTATGTGTTTGTGTTTTGGTGAAGCAGAGATGTAAAAGCAGAAGAAGAATCGGAGAACGCGAGCTTCTTAATTCGTCTCCTCAGATGACGAAGGAGAAATAAAACGTCAGCGCGGGACGTTTGAAATCGAGGCGAGCGGTTCGGATCTTTTTTTTTTTTTTTTCAGTCATTTGGTCTTTAAAATGTGAAACATTTTTACAAAACTGCTGAGTTGAATCTCTTCGTTCAGACTGCAGATGAATCGGATTGGGTGCGTCCAGACATCTCTGCTTTGGTTGCCGTGGTAACGACGCCTAGCTACGCTGGCGACACGTGGACGTCCGTCATCTCGCCATAAAAAAAAAACTATCTCGTTCTCAAGTATTTTAGCGATCAAGACCAGAATGATGCATTAAAAAAAAATACAGGCTTACAAGAGTCGGATATTTATGAACCACAATCCTGGTAGCATCTAATCTCAAGAGGAATCTGAAGCATCAGGAACTCAGATTATAAACTTCACAGCATATTTTCAATTTGTTTCATTCTCAGAATTTCTGTCAATTCTGTATTGTTGAAATTAAAACATTAAAAAAATAAAAATAAAAAAAAAAAAAAAAAAGGAAAACTTGAGCGTTGTTGTCTCGGTTTTCGCTTACTGAGCAAAATCCAGATTTCTGTGAACCTCTCCTGTGTTTCTGAAGCTCGTCCTCACTTGAACTCCTCAGACGGATCAAACAGGTCTGGAAGTAAGAACCTGTCGGGCGGCTCGGATGTGAGCGTCCTGTTATTTTCTCATCACCGCCTGCTGGTACACGGTTGTGCCTTTGCCCTCCCGTCTCATCTTCCTCATCACTCTGAAGATGAAGTTATTAGCTGCCTTGAACTGTTCGTGAAAGAGCAGGAGGACGAGGGAGGAGGGGGAGGAAGGGGGGAGGAGGAGGAGGGGGGAGGAGGGTGTTCAGGTATCACTCCAGGTAGAGTCTAATACCTGCAGCATCGAGCGCTGAGCTGTAAAAACAGTATAATAGTGCACGCGGCTCCTTCTCCTTCTCCTTCTTCTCCTCCTCCTCTTCCTCCTCCCCCTCCTCCACGCTTCACAGCTTCACCTTTATCTGGTTAAGCCGGCGTCGTCTGTCTGCTCGTCATCGCTTCAATTCCTCCTCAAGTTCGTTTAAGTCTTTATCTGTCGCCGAGTCACAACGACGTCCAGCTGGTTCAGAGCAAATGATCTGTATTCAGTGTGTTTGGACCGTGAACTGATGTGTCAGAGAAATATGGACAGTTGAAGACAATTGTGTCCCCTACAAAGACTGGATATAAAACTACAGACTGGATCTAAAACTACAGACTGGATATATAACTACAGACTGGATGTTAAACTACAGACTGGATGTTAAACTACAGACTGGATATTAAACTACAGACTGGATGTTAAACTACAGACTGGATATTAAACTACAGACTGGATATTAAACTACAGACTGGATATAAAACTACAGACTGGATATATAACTACAGACTGGATATATAACTACAGACTGGATGTTAAACTACAGACTGGATCTAAAACTACAGACTGGATATATAACTACAGACTGGATATTAAACTACAGACTGGATATATAACTACAGACTGGATGTTAAACTACAGACTGGATGTTAAACTACAGACTGGATGTTAAACTACAGACTGGATGTTAAACTACAGACTGGATGTTAAACTACAGACTGGATGTTAAACTACAGACTAGATATAAAACTACAGACTGGATATTAAACTACAGACTGGATATAAAACTACAGACTAGATATAAAACTACAGACTAGATATAAAACTACAGACTGGATATTAAACTACAGACTGGATATAAAACCACAGACTGGATATAAAACCACAGACTGGATATAAAACTACAGACTAGATATAAAACTACAGACTAGATATAAAACTACAGACTGGATATAAAACTACAGACTAGATATAAAACTACAGACTAGATATAAAACCACAGACTAGATATAAAACCACAGACTGGATATAAAACCACAGACTGGATATAAAACCACAGACTGGATATAAAACCACAGACTGGATATTAAACTACAGACTGGATATAAAACCACAGACTGGATATAAAACTACAGACTAGATATAAAACTACAGACTAGATATAAAACTACAGACTGGATATTAAACTACAGACTAGATATAAAACTACAGACTAGATATAAAACTACAGACTGGATATAAAACCACAGACTGGATATTAAACTACAGACTGGATATAAAACCACAGACTGGATATAAAACTACAGACTAGATATAAAACTACAGACTAGATATAAAACTACAGACTGGATATTAAACTACAGACTAGATATAAAACTACAGACTAGATATAAAACTACAGACTGGATATAAAACCACAGACTGGATATTAAACTACAGACTGGATATAAAAGAGTTCATATCTTCAGGTCTGTAAAATGGTTGTGATCCAGAAGTGTCTTCAGCTGCAATACCAGCGAGTGCCACTAGAGGTCGGCTCCAAAAAGCCTCCGGCTCCATAGACTCCCATTCAACTTCTCTCATCAAATCCAAAGTGAATAAAATGTGTCCATCAGTTATCTCGGTGTTGTTAGCTAAAGTCACTCCTTCTTATTAGTTTTCTGGAGGTCCATCTGAAAATAATCCCTCATTCATTAGAAAAGAAGATTCAAGAAGACCTGTTTTTGGGGGCGTGTCTGTTTGATTGACAGGCCTGTGGTGCAGTCAGGTTACAGCTACGGCATCACAACCTGTTACTATCTGCGCAAAAATGTGAGCGACGACCTTTGACCTTTTCAAATCAGACTATATTTCAGCATCCAGACACTCCTCTAAAAAAACAGATTGGTCTCGAATTTATTCCTAATAAATTCTGGCAAAACCGCTCAGATGTGATCCCTCGTTTATCTTTCGGGACAACGAGCCGAGGAGCAGCAGTTTCAGTTCGCTGTATATTCTGCTGTCAGCTGACGCGTCTCCCCGGACGACAATAACGAGACGAGCGATTCATCAGCTTCGCTCCTCCGACCTCAGCGCCGTGACTCGGCTCTGGTTTCATCCCCGTGGATCCGACCGGCTCAGAACTTCAAAGCTCTAACAAGTCACCGTGATAATGTGTTTATGTATTTACATGCTGCAGCTGTTTCCAACCTGAGGGGCGGGGCTCCTCCGAGGGGTCAGAGGGCAAGTCACTCTCATAATATACAACTTTTTGTTGGTGCGATCTCCGTTTCCATGGCAACAAACGAAGGGATATGACCAAGAACTGGAAAACAATCAGCAGACTCTGATGTAACGTACGCAATGTTTCCTACTCCAGGAAGTAGTCCGACCCTTAGCAACCACCTAGCAACAGAGAGGATTTCTAGTCTCCAACTGAATAAATACAGAACATAGAAACACTAAACTGATCAGCTAGCTCAGTCTGGTTGGAACAAAGATATCTGATGAACAAAGATATCTGATGAACAAAGATATCTGGTGAACAAAGATATCTGATGAAGTTGTTCTATAGTCTCACCGTCATTTTTAAGAAGTGTTTGTTTCCTTTTTATGTGCTAAAGAAGATCATTTTCCATCCTGAGCACACAGAATAATAAAGTTATTTAACTCGGTGGTCTCCGGGTTTCTCTGTTTGGTATAACTCATGAACCTCAGTGAGCCGGTGGATCCCTCAGACTGTCCTCCATCTTCCTGTGGTGTATGTCTCATGTTGCGGCGACTCAAACTTCCTTTTGTCCCCATGAAGTAAATCTTTGACCTCTCAGGATGGGCAGTTAGTTTAAAGGGAGATTTAGTCGTAGTTAAGGTTCGATTAACTGTCCAGGAAATGAATGCAAGCCTGTTTAATGTCCTCTGAAGTGATGGAAACCTGACTGTGTGTGTGTGTGTGTGTGTGTGTGTGTGTGTGTGTGTGTGTGTGTGTGTGTGTAGGGCTCTTACTTGATGACTGTTCCTTTGGCGCCCCCTGCTGTCGTGAGCATCACCCTGGTGGTGAGGCTGACTCGCAGGTCCTCCTCCTCCAGGCCCAGCAGCTCGGCGCAGCTCTCCAGCGTCTGGCTCGACTGGTTCTTGATGGTGCAGCCGCCTGCGAGCATTAAATTAACTCAGTACAAACAGTACAGACTATTACGGATCATTTCACAATAAAATCAGAGATCTTTTGTTTGACCTTCAGGGCCACTGTAGCTTCACACGGCAGCAAGAAAAACAAACTTTAAAACCACAAAACCAGGAACATGTCAGTGATGAACTGATCGAATCAGGAAATCTTGGAAAACTTAGAAGATTTTTTTATTTATTTTTTGCATTTTGAGAATAAAGTTGAATTATCGAGAATAAAATGAACTCTTCTGGTCCATTGAATCATGTTAAGAGCGACCGACGGCAGCTGAACTCTACGTTTTTTAATCTGTGCAACTTTATTCTTAATAATCAATTTATAATCGACTTTATTCTCACAATGCAAAATAAAAAAAATCCTCTTCCTTCTAATTTTTCTATAATCCTCCATCGTGTATTCATGTATTTGTATTCATATTTTATGTTTTATTTTTAGGAGGTTTTTTTAACGTCAGCTGAAAAGTTGGACATCAGGAAGGTTTGAGTTCATTTAAGAGTTCATTTAAGTTAATGTGGAAGTTTAGTTTTTTTACTTAGATTTTGTTTATTTTGTTTACAGGAATCTTGATAAATCCTCCTTTGAATAAATATCTAAGAGGTATTAAAGATCCTGCAAGTCCTGAATCATTTGTTCTTCGGTGAGTCGAGTCAAAGCCTCGGAGGACAAATCTGCCAAGCCAATAAAATCATGATAAATATTTCAGGACTTTTTAAAGTCCGCTTTACCTGCTTTTATTTCTTCACACCTCCATAACTGCAGCAGCAATCAGCCATAAACCCAGTTAGTTTTTACTTTATCTGTTTATCTCTTCACTTTTTGTCTCTTTTTAATTTTCCATGATCATTTCTTTAATGTGACACATCTGGATCTGATTTTCACTGCTGTAAATATGCAATAATAATAATAATAATAATAATAATGTTTAATTTGCAGTCGTCTTGCCGGATATTAAAAAAGGCCTCTTTATTTGTGTTTTTATTCATTTCTAACTTATTGACTCATGTATTTGTTAAATGTCCCGCTGAGGATCAATACCGGCTGATCTTTGAGTTTTAAAGGAGTTTCAGAGATGAAGCGCAGCGTGGGATCAGCTGACGCGTTTCTGATCCGACCTCAATCCGGTAGGTGGGAAACATGGAAGAAGAAGCTTCCAGGACGCTGAGAGTCATCAGAAGAAGACTGAAGGAAGCGCTGCAGACTTTCCTCCCACACGGACGGCCGACAGGCGAGTTATCGTACGGACGTCCGTCTCCGTCTTCAAAAGACGTTGTAAAGTCGATCTGCGTCGATCAGTGTTGAAGTGCCTCGAAGCCTCGTTTGGAGAAAACCAACTGATCAATGCCGCCGATCGATCGCCCCTGACAACGAAGCTGAGCTCATATTAAATGGATGTCAGGACGGAGAATGAAGAGTCTGTGGAGGGAAACGCTCCGAGCGTCTATCAGAACCGAGACGAGACTTTAATCTGGGTTAATTAAGCTTCATTATCCTTCAGCCCGTCCTCAAAGATTTACTCTGAAAAGGTGGGCGGGACGTAGTATCGTCAGGTTTCCAATCAGATCGGTCAGATCCACCGCTGGCTCCTCCCCCAGCTCGTCCAAATATGGTCACTTCCTGCTCCAAACCGCTCCGAACTAGTAAAGATGGTGACGGACAGAATCTGAACTGGAGGATTCATAACGTTCACAAACCAACGATGACATCACTGATGGATGATGACCTCACAGCTGGTTGATGACCTCACAGCTGGTTGATGACCTCACAGCTGGTTGATGACCTCACAGCTGGTTGATACTCGGCTCCCCTTTCATGGCTGCTCATATTCTCTTTCTGAAGTGGCTCATTCTCCTTTTCCGGACGCCTCCAGCCGTCAGGTGTGTCGTGCTCTTCGGAGGCGTCTCTTCCTGTCGGCTTTTAGATTTGTTTGACTTCTACAAAAAGGCCTCGAAAAACACAAATATATATTCTTTAAAAGCGTTCGTCCCCCTCGAGGGACGTCTCTCCAAACTGTGAGCCCAACCTGGACGGCGATTACCTCGCCTGACTGAGCGCACGCTCCTCGTACGACTCCCGCCCCCCCGCTGTGAGAACCAGTCTGTTTAATGGGCACCCCACCGCGCCTCCTCCTCCTCCTCCTCCTGCTCTTCTTCCCCGCGGCGGGAGAAAATGACGGGGGAGGAACAGAGAGCCGAGGAACTTCACTGCTGATGTTCAAAGGATCAGCTGATTTTCAGGGAACCCGAGCCCCCCCACCCTCCAGGAGGGCTGGAGTCTGAACCGGCGTGAGATGGGGGCGGAGCCTCTCGAAACTGCAATGCCATAATACTGGAATTATTAATTACAGCATGACTTGTTGAACTGTGTAATTAATGACTCTCCCTTCACAGGAACTCAAACAATTCAGGAGATCAAAGTGTCGCCTGTCGGGATTCATTTGGGTTTTAATGGAAAACAAAAGACTCGAATTTCCAACATGTAACAGACGCATTCGTCTGATCACAACGAGGCCGGAAGCTGAATATTACAGCGATCCATCAGAGCGAGACCGAAGCGGTTGAGGAGTCGAGGGAAGACGCCAGCGAGATGGATGACCTCCCAAAACACCAGGAAATCCAATCAGAGGTCGCCGCGGGGCTTCGGACCGGAAACTCTGCGTCACCACTTAGAGACGATGATGAACTCTCCACCTGAACACCGACATCCATCTCTGCAGCGGCTCATTCAAATGACCTCGACATTCATCTAAAAGGGGGCGGGGCTAAGCATGACGTGAGCAGAATGTGCAATTAATGAACTGAAGTTTGTTTTTATGGTTAGATTTAAATAGTCAAGTGTAACTTCTTAACATTGGCAGCATCCTGGAATAAAACGACGAGTTCCCCGAGAACCAGATTCCTTCACGGTCTTTTTTTTCCAGCTAGCATTCGTAACCCGACGTTGGAACGACGTAAAAGCGTTTCAATTACAGTGCAAGTCACAAATTTAACATAAAGGGGACTTTATGATAAAACTGAAGAATACATCATTTTTTTGAATGTAACATATAATATGAAGAAACCAGTATTAGTTTTTCTAGTTTCTTCCACTTCTGTTAATTTATCCTTTTACATGCTGCTGCGTTTTTTTTACTTCCCCCATTTTTCATCCAAATGTCAAATTTCACACTGAGCTGAATCTAATAATAATAATAATAATAATAATAATAATAATAATAATAAAAAAGAGTTGGGCAGCTCTGTTAAAAACGACTTCACTCTGGATGGGATTTAAATTACAGAAGAACCAGATGTGATTAATAACGGGGTCAGAGTGAAAAATTAAAAACCAATTGCTCCGTATTGGATTAAAATCAACGACCTGAGCAGGTAATACGTTTTTTTTTTCTTTAAATCGACCTCCTCCAGAAGAGTCCAGTAGATCCTGTCTGAACGGGATTTAATAAAAAGTTTACACTAAATATCCACCTGAACGTTTTCAGGTTTTGTTGTTCACGTGAAAACAAACAGCAGGGGGCGCTGAAGAGAGGAGCTCGCACCTGAACCAGACTGGATATTAAAGAGTTTCCAGGTCTGAAACATGATTTACATTCTGTGGATGCTGAACTCATTAAATCATTATTGTATTATTTATTCTGTGCAGAACATTTCACGCCGTTTTTTCACCGATTGATGATTTTTCGTTTATTTCCTGCAGGGTTTTTCTTTTCCGTCTCACCTGACGTGCTCCCCGCCTCCTCGAAGTCGATGTTTCCGAGGTGCAGCACGCCGGCCACCACCCTGAACAGGTCCAGCTTCTCCGTGTCGTCCAGCCCGATCTTCTTCATGGCCACGCACATGCGGTTGAAGTCGCCGTGGTCGTCCAGCAGGGGGTCCTTCAGGGGGCCCGACTTCATGTGCTGAGGAGCCGAGACGGACACCGAAGTTATTCAAACTCAAAACCTCACCGGCCTACTTATTCATCTTCTTTGCTTTGCTGGAGGTTAAGTGACCGAGAAAGATTATTTAAAGAAAGCACGAGGCTTCGCCTGAGAAATCTGACCGACATTCATCTCTATGTCACTTTGTTTTTTTAAACTTTCTTATCTTTGACCCGACAGGACACTTTTAAAACTAAAAAAAAAAATCACTACCTGCAGCAGAGAGACGGCAGCGGAGAAGAGAACACACACACACACACACACACACTCACACACTCACACAGACACACACACACACACACACACACACACACACACACACACACAGACACAGACACACACAGACACACACACACACACACAGACACACACACACACACACACACACACACACACACACACACACACACAGTGGAGAATGTCACAGTGAAGATAACCGGCGGTTAAACGAGGTGCCGACCGCTCTGCGTCCCCCGTGATGGGATTAAGTGGAAAACGAATTCTTCCGCTCGGGTGTTTTTTTCTTCTTCTACCATTTAATCAGCTTCTCGCCAGATTTTTATTTTATTTTTTTTCGCCGCTTTTTCATTTTCGGGAAATGGAATCAGAGAAATCGACCGCCGGAAGGTTAAACGCTCGCTGCAACGTCCCGATCGATCTCGGCTCGGCTCGCTTCGTCAGACGACGGTTTATTTAACGAATCAGGAGCAGTCGGACTCGTTTCTGGAGCACATTCACACTCAGGTGATGAAATATCAAACGCGCTCTGTCGCCTCGAGCGCAGCGTGGGAACGTCAACGGAAACCCACGGAGGGCGTTTTATTTATGCGTCATTACTTCACACGGAGAGGAAGTGTTTGTTTGTTTTCATCTGTCAGCAGGAAGTCTCAAAAAGTCAAAGATTTAAAGGAAATTTGACAAAGTGGAATAAAAAGTGCTGGTTTTTGTTGCATAAATAATTTCTTGCCGTTTTTCTGCCCCCTGCTGGCTGAAAGATGAATAACGGCTTCAATAGCATAAGATATTAAGGACATTAAACAAAATCCTGCTGGTGCATTTTTATGAAGAAATCGTTTACTTTTATTGTGTATATTTCTATTTGTGTAAATTTTCACCGTTTCTATTATTTAAAGTTTAAACGTGAATATTTGTGCTCTTTGGGTATTTTCTAGTTTTGTTCTGAGATCAGCTGTTGAGAAGGGAAATATTAGTCATGTTGGTTTTTGATCAGTTGAGTTTGCAGAAGAAAAAAAAAAAACGATTTAATTCTGAACACTGAAAACGGTTTTGGGGGATTTTGGAGCTCGTGGAGAACAAGAACGTACAACAACGAGAGCGTTCCTGAACGCAGCACGGTGATCTCCGTGCTCTGTTCAGGTGCAACGGGAAC
Source organism: Embiotoca jacksoni (assembly GCF_022577435.1). Taxonomy (NCBI): domain Eukaryota; kingdom Metazoa; phylum Chordata; class Actinopteri; family Embiotocidae; genus Embiotoca; species Embiotoca jacksoni. The sequence goes on from NW_027185429.1 coordinate 204,916, forward strand.
TTCTTGATCGCACTGTGACACTCTGAGACACGACGGCAGCAAACGCTCGACTTCTTCTACACAGCAAAGAAAGAAGGAACACGAAGCACTCGAGGAGGTGAAAGTCTGCATGCGTCGTCGGAGAAGAGGTGAACTTTCAAACACAGGCAGCGAATCACCTGGTCGTCCTGAGGGACCCGAGACGGAGCAGCGAGGAGACACACAGCACATCATCAGTGATCACAGCCCAGAACACCTGAACACACCTGAACTCAGCCTGCAGCCGCCGACTCGGCGGTTTCTATCTCCTCTCATCTCGAGGCCACTTCAAAGTTAATGCGGGATATTTGTCTGCGATCCCGGACGTTATCAGATTTTACACCGCGGCAAATATACACTCCCGGCAAATATACCCCCCCCCCCCCCACACACACACACACACACACACACCACCACCACCACCACCCCGAGTCCCTGTCCCAGGTCTGGTCATGAGATAAACAGACAACATTTTCGGAGATCTTTTCCTCGGGTAAAAACTCCAGCCGTTCTCGAAACAATCGTTTCAGGTAGTTGTAATAACAAAAGGATGCGTCGTGCTTCCAGAAAACGTTTAATTCTGCTGTTTTTTTTCTTTGTGTCTCCACAGTTTGACACTCGAAACTCACGCTCGCTGCAAGAAATCAAAGTGGAGCTCCTCTAAAGCTTATTTTTCATGTAAATTTTCTATTTTATTTTCTGTTTGCTTCAGTTGAGCCGCAATAAAACTTGGAAGTCTTTGTTTTTATGAGACGAGGAGAAACAATTAAAAGTCAATTAGTAACAATAAAAGACACAAAACATGGACTCAGATCTGAATCTCAACTAGAGTCAGCTGACTGTCACAGTAAGAACATCAAAGGACTCAAAAGTGTCTCAGCCAATCAGCAGCCAGCAGTGAGGTCATCAACCATCAGTGATGTCATCATCCATCAGTGATATCATCGTTGGTTTGTGAACGTTATGAATCCTCCAGTTCAGATTCTGTCCGTCACCATCTTTGTTAGTTCGGAGCGGTTTGGAGCAGGAAGTGACCATATTTGGACGAGCTGGGGGAGGAGCCAGCGGTGGATCTGATCGATCTGATTGGAAACCTGACGATACTACGTCCCGCCCACCGATAGCTGTAACCTGACTGCACCACAGGCCTGTCAATCAAACAGACACGCCCCCAAAAACAGGTCTTCTTGAATCTTCTTTTCTAATGAATGAGGGATTATTTTCAGATGGACCTCCAGAAAACTAATAAGAAGGAGTGACTTTAGCTAACAACACCGAGATAACTGATGGACACATTTTATTCACTTTGGATTTGATGAGAGAAGTTGAATGGGAGTCTATGGAGCCGGAGGCTTTTTGGAGTCGACCTCTAGTGGCACTCGCTGGTATTGCAGCTGAAGACACTTCTGGATCAGAACCATTTTACAGACCTGAAGCTACGAACTCTTTTATATTCAGTCTGTGATTGTAACAGGGAGAACACCTACAAGGGGGAGGAGCTAAAAAAAAAAAAAGTGCCTAAAAGGTTCTCGGTTCCTCCCTCCCAATGTGTTTGTAAAGTTTCATGAAGGTTATTTCCTCCAGTTTTTTTTTTATTTACTGCACAATACAGTCGCTGACATTAATTCGTTGAGACGTAATTAACAGCTTTGTACGTGATGAAAATATAAAAAACGGATTCCGATTATTTATGTATAGGATGATGAGGCAGAGCGCCGCAGATCTACGTCTCAGAAAGTGATGAACTTAATTATGAATTGAATTTATGAGCCTCAGCAGAATCTTTCTTCGATTTTGAGCAGCGAGCTGCGATCGAGTGTCCGCGATCTCCGTAATGGCGATAATAATTAATAACGCTGCACTGCGGTGAGAAGCCACGCCGCAGCAGTAATGGATGACGTGTGCATAATGAATCAAAGGCCAGCAGTCCGTCCGCCGCTAATTAAAACGTTCGCTGGGTGAAGACGTGGAGATTACAGGAGCGCCGAGGAATCCCAGTTTTAATAAGTCACTAAAACGTCCAGAGGTTTTAATAAGTCACTAAAACATCCAGAGGTTTTAATAAGTCACTGAAACGGCCAGAGGTTTTAATAAGTCACTGAAACATCCAGAGGTTTTAATAAGTCACTGAAACATCCAGAGGTTTTAATAAGTCACTAAAACAACCAGAGGTTTTAATAAGTCACTAAAACGTCCGGAGGTTTTAATAAGTCACTAAAACAACCAGAGGTTTTAATAAGTCACTAAAACGTCCGGAGGTTTTAATAAGTCACTAAAACGTCGAGGTTTTAATAAGTCACTAAAACAACCAGAGGTTTTAATAAGTCACTAAAACAACCAGAGGTTTTAATAAGTCACTGAAACGTCCAGAGGTTTTAATAAGTCACTGAAACATCCAGAGGTTTTAATAAGTCAATAAGTCACTAAAACATCCAGAGGTTTTAATAAGTCACTAAAACATCCAGAGGTTTTAATAAGTCACTAAAACATCCAGAGGTTTTAATAAGTCACTGAAACGGCCAGAGGTTTTAATAAGTCACTGAAACGTCCAGAGGTTTTAATAAGTCACTAAAACGTCCAGAGGTTTTAATAAGTCACTAAAACAACCAGAGGTTTTAATAAGTCAATAAGTCACTAAAACATCCAGAGGTTTTAATAAGTCACTAAAACATCCAGAGGTTTTAATAAGTCACTAAAACGTCCAGAGGTTTTAATAAGTCACTAAAACAACCAGAGGTTTTAATAAGTCACTAAAACATCCAGAGGTTTTAATAAGTCACTAAAACATCCAGAGGTTTTAATAAGTCACTAAAACATCCAGAGGTTTTAATAAGTCACTAAAACAACCAGAGGTTTTAATAAGTCACTAAAACAACCAGAGGTTTTAATAAGTCACTAAAACATCCAGAGGTTTTAATAAGTCACTGAAACATCCAGAGGTTTTAATAAGTCACTAAAACATCCAGAGGTTTTAATAAGTCACTAAAACGTCCAGAGGTTTTAATAAGTCACTAAAACAACCAGAGGTTTTAATAAGTCACTAAAACAACCAGAGGTTTTAATAAGTCACTAAAACATCCAGAGGTTTTAATAAGTCACTAAAACATCCAGAGGTTTTAATAAGTCACTAAAACATCCAGAGGTTTTAATAAGTCACTGAAACATCCAGAGGTTTTAATAAGTCACTGAAACATCCAGAGGTTTTAATAAGTCACTAAAACATCCAGAGGTTTTAATAAGTCACTAAAACAACCAGAGGTTTTAATAAGTCACTAAAACATCCAGAGGTTTTAATAAGTCACTAAAACATCCAGAGGTTTTAATAAGTCACTAAAACAACCAGAGGTTTTAATAAGTCACTAAAACATCCAGAGGTTTTAATAAGTCACTAAAACATCCAGAGGTTTTAATAAGTCACTAAAACAACCAGAGGTTTTAATAAGTCACTAAAACAACCAGAGGTTTTAATAAGTCACTAAAACAACCAGAGGTTTTAATAAGTCACTAAAACATCCAGAGGTTTTAATAAGTCACTAAAACATCCAGAGGTGGAACAAACAGATTTTTTTGTGTTGCATCAACTGTTTTTTTTTTGTCTTCAAATCACTTCCTAAAAAACTGCTCGTCAAACGTTTATTTTTTAAATTTTTTTAATGAAAAACCTTGGAGACACTTTTAAAAGGATGATTTGTTATTTTTCAAATAAAAGCAGCTGGTTTGGGTGGAGCTCAGCTATGTGAATGAATGTTAGGAAACACGCGGACTCTTTCATTTTGTCAAAGTAGAAAGAAAGAGTCTGACCACTCTTCCACGGTTACATGATGTTTTATAGTTTTATTGTTATACTTCTATTATATTTTTGGCCGCTGATTTTGTGGTTTTCTTGCAGGAAGCGTTTTAGTCGCCTGATTTATGGTTGTTTTTGTCCTGTATTCTTAATTTATTTTTTTTCCCTTTCTTGAAATGCTTGTACGAGCAACAGCTGTCGCTGTCTTTGTTGCGTGCGGTTGCCACGGTGACGGGTGTCTTTCCCCGTCTTTGGTTTAGTTGGTTGGAGACGGTTGTATTTACTTGTTCTCTGCAGCTGCTGCACATTCAGCAGAATAAAGAAGTCTCAGAGAAACATGAAACGACAACGTGTCGAAGGTTAAATTTAGATTTTGATTGAACGTGTTCGTCATTCGGAGCTTCACCGATTCGACACCTCGCAGAACACTTTACAGTAAACCAGCAAGATTTTCCATCTTTCACCCGATTGCTTTGTTTGTATTTGTTGATAAAAACTTTTTATATATCCCTTAAAAAGTTCTAATTTCAGTTCATTTGTTTTGTTTCGTTCGAACGGCGGACGAACGGCGACACTCGGACGGAGCTGAGAAAAAAAAACCCGTGAGGAGAAAAACAGATGCGGGAGGAGGCAGTAAATCTGAAATGAATCTGCCGAGTCAGCTTTAACGAGGAGCTCATGGAGTTTCCTTTCTTACAGCCTGAAGGGCGACGACTTCTAGTTTGAGCTTCTATCTGCTTCTGCTGCAGACGGGGTTCAAACAGAAGAGTTGAAGCGGAGCACTGAGCGGCTCGTCGGTACCGTACCTCCGGACTCTTGCGGTTCTGCAGGATCTTCTTGTCGGTTTCTTTGGAAGCGAAGAAGCGAGTGCATCCTCGGTTCAGGTACTGTAAGAAAAACAGAGCAAACAAACATCACGTTTAAAAGATAAAATATCATCGTCAGGCTGAAATAACATCAAAACACTCGTCTGCATTTCTTTAAACGATCACAATCCTCGTGGGATTTCACAGTTTGTTTTTTAATTTTGATGCAGATTTTCAAGTTTTCAAGAAGAGAAAGAAGAACGTGATTTTTTTTTTAAACACTTATTATTATATTTATCTCATGACACCATGATGACTTGTGGAAAACATTTACTGACTTCTTTCATTTCAGGAGTGAAGTTGCTGCTTTTTGAATGAAGTCTGTTGGAGACGGAGGGTTTTTGGAGCCAGCCCCTAGTGGCCCTCGGTGGTATTACACGTTAAAGCACGTTACCCACGGAGCCCCGGAGACGACGTCCACGCTCACGTAAAGTCTGTGTTTGCGTCGCAGCTGAAGTGGAGAAGCGATCAATTTCTGCTGTTGAAGAACAGTGATGTCGTCTGGCAGCTTTAAAGAAGGAAAACTCTGTTTTTCTTCGGTCGGGGAACAAAAACCGAATGTTTTCTTTTCCAATCGCACTCAGAGGACAAAGTTGTTGTGTGGAAGTCGAGGGCCGAACAAAAGGAAGAAGTCCTTTGAGGTACGACGATAAAAGCCAGTTTGGTATCATTATTCCTCCGGACTCTCAGCGCCTTTGATTTCTCTCTCGTCTGTAGTTAGTATTCAGTTCAGCCGACGCCGTCTCGGCTTTTAAATCCCGCATGAGAACTCTGATCGTTTAGCTTTCATGTCTTTTATTGGTTCTTTTGTGTAATTTGTATTTTGTCTTTTTCACTGAGTTTTTCCTGCGCTGGAAAACACTTTGTGCCCTTTGCTAGAAAAGTGCCGCGCAAACAAAACTATCATGAACGTTCTTATTATTGGAAATACTGCAGAGAGACGAGTTTCTCCACAGAGTCTTTCAACAGCAGCGACGAGCTCTCCGACGGTCGGCTGGTCCTTCGAGGTCTGGACTCTGCAGAGTCCTCTGAAGGTGTCCGGTGGTATCGGGCTCCATCAGGCTGCTTCACGGGTCGTCCTCTACCGTCCCACTGTTTGTTTTACCCCCCTCCCCCCCCCCCCCAGTGACTAACTGTGGTTGTAATGGTTCTCCAGCAGCTGCTGAATGCAGAGAAACGAGGTAACGACGCCTCTGATGAACCTCCAGGTGTCGTCGGGAGAAGAGACGCCGGTCGTTTAGTTTTTCTCTCATTTGGACAGATGGACATAAGGGTCCTTTATGTCCTTTATGTCCTCTCCTACCTTCACTTTTCCATTCTTCCTTATTCAACTCACTTTTTTCTGATTTCTGTTGGTTTCCTGCCGTTTTACTCTTTCTTTGTCCCTTAAACCTCCTTTTATACTTCTAGTTTGCTTTTTAATTCATATTTGTTTACTTCTGGGGGTCCAAGCACCAACGTCACATTCAAATACTGTACATCCACGCGTTCCTTCAATACAGCTGCATCTGCTGGGATAGGCCCCGCCCACATCCACCTTAAAAATAAATCGCAAAATTGCACAGTTGTGAAATCCACTTTTTTTTTCGAAGTAGTCCGCATTGAAAAAAACAGGGTGTCAAACAATTCTTTGAAACCTCAGTTATAATTATCAAAACCATCATAGGTTTTGATAATTACATGAGGGCTGTGATCTTAAAAACTTGGTTGCCGAGTAACATTTCCATATAATTAATTACTTGTGTTTTTTTGATTTTTCTTTCCTTTGTTTCCCAACATCCTTCCTTCCCACTTTAACTTCTCTTACTTCTCCTCTTTTATCTTTCCTTGTTCGCCTCCTTACATCCTGTCATTTTTCCTTTAACTCTTCATCCTTTCTGATTTCTTTCCGTCCTTCCCGCATCGTTTCCTTCTTCAACCGATCTAAAAGCAGAAATCTCCTCGACACATTTATTTTTCTTGCATGTCTTCTCTCATTTACTTCAGTTACTCTGCACACGCACCTCTCGCTGCTCTTTCTTGTCTTATCTGCACTTTATAGATTTGGTTAAAAACGCCCTGGAGGAACCTGAACGCTGCTCGCGCCTCCCTGCAGGACACAAAACGACTCTCCTGGAGTTCATCTCGGTCCTCCACAGCCATTAGAAGCTTTATAAGAACTGAAGTGAATATTTCTTTTCCTCTCTCCCCACCGGAGGGAGGACACGTGGAGGATATATGAAGCCTTTAGAAGCTGCTGATGGGACTTCAGGAGGAGAAATAAGCTGCAGGAGGACGTCAGCAGGGAGGAAAAAAACACTCTTGAATAGAGAAGCTGCCAATAAAGAAGGGGAGGAAGGAAAGATGTTTTCTGTTCTCCTGCTTCATAAAGATTAACATGATTCAGCGCTTTTCTGAAGGAATCAGATGAGGAAAGAGAAATCTGACTTTAGAAGAGTTTATGTGACTTTACTGGATGACGTCACAGAAACTCTAATACATTTTTTTTTAAATGGAACTTAATCAAAAAAATGTTTGGCCGTTAGATCCTCTGATTTCTCGTCTTTTATTAGAGCGCTGACTGACGAAAGATCAAAGATCAATAATTTAATTTGAACAGCAGACCTCACACACACACGCACACACACACACACACACACACACACACACACGCACACACACACGCACGCACACGCACGCACACGCACACACACACACGCACACACACACACACACACACACACGCACACACACGATAAACTCAGGACAGAGAGCACAGCAGCCAGATGGAGCTCAGTGCTGCCCTCTGGTGTTCATAACAGAAACAACAAGCATCAGACGGAGACAGAAACATTCCCGTTTTGAGTTTTGTGACTTTTTCTTTCAAGTGAATTTCTGCAGGTCAGTTTCAGGAATGTTTTCCACAAGTCAGTCTTCTTCCACCACAAAACTTCAATCAACCCTTAATGCTAAAAACCGGTCGGCAGGTTTGAGTCAAATCCAATAAAAAAAAAATTAAAAAAAAGTAATCGTGATCATTATCGTTTTAGTTTTCGTTGAAGTAACAGATGTGATGCCCTCTGAGATAAACCTGCGAGCGTTCGTACCCTGAACGTGTCCGGAGAGCTGAGGTGGAACTTCTGCCGGATGTCCTCGGTGGCTCCGGCACACAGGCGGTAGAAGATGTGGTAGTTTCTCTCCTCCGAGCTCTGCCTGCAGATCCTCGACTTCTCCAGCAGGTAGTGCGACACGAAGCCTCCCACCACGGTGTTCTGACACGGGAGACACGGAAAACCTTCAATACCTTCAACTCTTTTTATTGCACGTGTCAGTCTGTGTCGTCCCCAAAGCCTGAGAGATATATATCAATATAAAAAATTACAAATGGAAACGTGAATAAAATACCAGGAAATTCTACGTTAAATTGCAGTTAATGAAGCAGGAAGTTTGGAAACATGGAAATATTCTGATTCATAGAACAGATGCAGGTCTGCAGATACTGCAGCAAAAGAGACAAATGATAGCTGCAGGAGGTTAGACCTCGTTACTGTTGGGTTTCTGCGGTGTCAGCATGTGAGGCGATGCAGGAAACACCGTTTATTTATGAATGCAAAACAAAAGTGTCCCTGAAGATCAACATAAACAGTTTACTCATGTTTTTATAACTGAAGCTATCGGGCGTCATTTTTAATTCATTGCTTCTCATCGTTCGCAGATTGTTTAAAGAGTTTAAAGCCGACGTTATAAAAGTCGGGATCACCTTCTCGTTGAAGTGGATTTCCACGAACTTCCCGAAGCGGCTGCTGTTGTTGTTCCGGACGGTCTTGGCGTTTCCGAAAGCCTCCAGCAGGGGGTTCGCTGCAGGAGGTCGAGTTACAAACTCCGATTTCAAACAGGAATGAACATGAAATATGTTTATATTCTAAACGTGATGTTACCTTCCACGATCCTCTCGTCGATGTCCTGACCGGTTCCGTACGAGGTTGTCAAGTATCTGTAAGAAAAGACGAGAGAAATTATTTTAAGACGATTACTTTGAGCTTTTTATTAAGTACAACAGGTATTTTAATTATTTTTCTGACAATTTATGAAGAAAACAAACAATAAATCATGAAATTAACAGCAGATGAACCAATAATTAAAATCAGAATTAGTTGCAGACCTCAAACATATCAAATCAAATTAAAAGAGACTGTTTTAAAGAAACCAAGGCGAGATTTAAATGATGAAAGAATAAATCTAAATCAAAGTGACTGATTATGAAATAAAGATGATTTTCTTCTGAGTGATGAAGACGCGTCGGTTGAAGGCAGTCTTCCTCACCTCAGAACAAACTTGGTGTTCTCGGTCTTGCCGGCGCCGGACTCCCCCGACACGATGATGGACTGGCTCATCTTCAGCACCTTCATGTCCCTGTAGGCCTTATCAGCTGGTGACACACACACACACACACACACACAGTTTATTTCTCCTTTAATATCATCAGTCCTGTGGTGTTCAGGGGACGGTGGGATATCTGAGCGCTCACTGACACCTAGTGGACACATGAAAAACTGCAGCAGGAGGTGCAACACACACTCTCACTCTTTATGTCCACACTTTATCTAATCTTACTTTTTTATCAGTTTTATTTTTTTTTTTTTTTTTTACATAACGCTTTATTACTTATTTTATCAGTTATAATTAATTACTATTATCAGTATTGTTATCACTAGTCTCCACGCTTTCCCATTTTCTCTGTTATTACTGGGAAGCCAATGTTTGTTTATGACTACTATTATAAAAAAAGTAGCTTAATTTTTTTATTTTATTTTTTAAGTGCTGTGAATAAGTAACTTTAAGAACATTAAAAAAAATGATGTGAATGAGTAACTTTAAAAAATAAAAAGGTATATTATTTGAAGCAACTAGTTATTTTAAGTGGTGTGACTGCTCGCTCACCGATGGCGTAGACGTGCGGCGGCAGCGTGCCCAGCGAGCGACCCCGGTACTGCTTGATGGTGTCCGGAGCGTAGAGCTTCGGGAGGTCGTAGTACGGGTTGACAGCGATCAGGATGTTGGCCACAAACGTCTGGCAGAGGAAGAGGAGGAGGAGGAGGAGGAGGAAGAGGAGCATTTTTTATTACAGCAGTTGTTCTGTTGTTGTCTGAGGACTCATTCATCAAACCTCACAAACTCTCTGAAGCAACAGCTGATCCTGATTCAGCCTTAGAAACCTGCAGTGCAGTCAGACAGCCACTAGATGTCAGCGTGCACTGCGTCCGACTCCAGCAGGGATCAGCTGATCCCTCAGGAGGAAGTGAGGTGAGTTTATGAGTTTGAGTTTATGAGTCCTGGTGTGTCCACTTGTTCTTTGAGCTCGTTTATTCTTCTTTGAATTTTAGGACATTTTGAAGTGAAGAGAAATGCTGGAAGCGTTTTTAAATCGTAGTAAAGTGAAGAGATTTGAGGTCTATTTGATGTTTACTTCTTGCTTTTCGAGTTCAAATGAACTGAGTTTATATTAAAGTTTGAATTAAAGATAAGGGAAATTCATTAATATTAGTTATTGAGTGTTCTGGAGATTTTTTGCTTTCATTCCAACAACTAATAAATTTAGTTTTATACATAAAACTGTGTAAAAGTGTAAAACAGATTTTGTTATGAGATTATAAATCGGTGGAAGCAATGTGTCTGCAAGAGTGAGTGAGTGAGTGAGTGAGTGAGTGAGTGTGTGTGAGTGAGTGTGTGAGTGTGTGTGTGTGTGTGTGTGTGTGTGTGTGTGAGTGTGTGTGTGTGTGAGTGTGTGAGCTCCACCCGAAGGTGCTGCAGGCAGGTTCAAACAAACACACATTTCCTGCTGATCCTGCAGCAGATGTTTTGCTTCGTCAGCAGATAATGCCGCGTTGCATCATGTCAGAAGTTCAAGTTCAGCAACAACAGAAAAACAGAATTCATGCGAGAGCAGAAATTGTGTGAATAAAAGAACGAGCTTACGTAGATTTTGTCTTTGCTGTATCTGATGCGGACGTTGTTGAGCAGCGTGGCTTCGTTCAGGTACATCAGAGAGCCTGAAGGACACAAACGGGACGACGAGTTACAACAAAGGCACGAAGACGAAGCTTCTCGGCGACGAGCTGCTGAAACTCACAGTTGTCCTCCACGTGTTTGTTGACGTCGTCCTCGGCGGGGAACACCTGGTTGATGGGAGCCAGGAACGTCTGCGGGACGACAAGTCGTGTTTTCAGGAAATAAACCTTTAAAATCTAGAAGAAGTGGATTATAATCTATAATCTAACACAAAACAAAAGTTCTGTGCCACTAAAGTGGAACATTTATTTCAGTTTGTTGATTTTCTTGCTCTCGAGGATGATTTCAGGCCTCGGGTGGGGTTTTATTTTTTAAGCGTCTCCTCCAGCTGCTGCAGAGACGATGAATAATTTGGAGGTAACCGGATCGGACGGAGACGGAGACGGAGACCCGACAGCCGCTCTGCATTATTCACCGTCCGTCTCCGACAGAACCGACATGTCAAACACACGCTGAGGTTCCTCTTCACTACGTTCTACCCCGGAGAAGGAAACAAACACAACTTTCCACCCTGTAGTAAAAAGAGTTCAGTCACCGGACTAACATAAACTGTTGCTACTGGCAACCGAGCCAGCTCGCTTCGTCCATGCGCATCAACAGATCTGACCCGCCACAATAAAAGTTTATTAACAAAACAAACATCTCTGTCTCAATCTTTTCTGCGAGCCGTGTCCTCTGTGGTCGTCGTCACTCTGAGAACTGGAGTTACAACATAAAGGTGCCTCTTTAAATATCTGATGCCCTCTGAAGTAATCTTCTTCATCACAGATCAAACGGTGGACACAAAGAGCGATAGAATGACCGTATCATGTTTTCTGTCTCCTGACGTCCATCCCGGGACGTCTGCCAGCGAGTGAGCACATCGTGCCACCCCGGCACCAACCGGCTGCAGCGGGACGACCGGACAGACGGGACATTGTTCGGTTCCCGGAAACTCGCTCTGACAACAGATCTGAAGAGTCTCTGTTTGTAACGCAGCGGGCGGACTGTAGAAATACCCAGAAAGCATTTCTGCCCTGAACTCCCGGGAAACGCTTCCCAGGCTCGGCACCACCTCCACCTGTGAAATGACTGACGGGTCCTGGGAGACAAAACTCAGGGAAACAGATTCTCATCGAGGCTCATTTTCTACGACCTCGAGGAACAAAATCAGGTGTTACAGTCTGAGCGTTGCCGTGACGACCCCACCTGAGGACAACGTCGCTGCCTTCGTGCCTGCAGTGACTTTTATCTGACTTTGAGGCTCTCGCAGAAACAAAAAATGTAGTCATCAACTAAAAGAAACGTTGGTGTAAAATTCAACATCTTTGATTAAAACAAAAAACCTCTGAAGGATTCTGGATTATATGTTCTTTTATTTCTTTGGCGTTCGACACATGAAACTCTCGTTAAAGTGAACCAGAAGAAAATCTGATAACAGCGCTGGAAATGCAGCTCTGAGAAAATATCCGAGCACCTATCGGACTCCGGAAAATCCCCTGCAGCCGTTTCCAGTGTGATATTTGAGACGTGGGATTTACACAGTTGTCCTTTAATGCCGGGAGGCCCAGTCAGATTCATATGCAGCCGTTTGTGGTGCAAACGTGCAAAGATCAGAGTATTAAACAGGTGGAGGAAATACTCCCGGATACAGTCAGCGATCACGGAGAGCTCGTAACGACGCTGTAAACCTGCTGCCGCGATACGTTCCCGTAAAACATCAGCTGACCCGTCAGTCCCACGACAAACTCTCTGAAATTACATTCAGCAAAATATTAAGAAAACAAAGAAGCAGCAGCCGTGCACGAAGACCTTTACAGCCACTAGCGCTGCTGAACACAACAAAAAATGGACTTTTCCACTTTAAATATTCCGTCTGAGTTTGACAGCCGTCACCGAACAAACACACCGTCGACCCCGACACTCGAGTTCCCGTTAAACCGACGGTCCCGGGTTTTACGGGCCGACGGCAAACAGAATTAGCGAGGACGCTCAGGCACTGAGGCCCCTTTTACCAGGGGACAGATCACCGAGACGGGCGCACAAAGCTCCGGCGTTACCGCGGCAACGTGCTCCGAGGGGCATTAAAAGCTTTGCTGAGGGGCGATGTGGCGCCTGATCCAGCGGAAAAGTGAATTAGCGGCGAACACGGGGCGGAGAGAGAAAATCAAAGGAGGCATGTTTGTCTCGCCGTGAAGAGCCACTCGACTTCAGATTAACGCTGCACTCCGTCGCATTAGAGCTGCAGGCTGCGCGGCGCCGCGGCCGCAGGTGGAGCGCCGACTCGGCGACGGCGTCCTCCTCAACACCAGATGAAGTGTCACTTTAAATCATTAACACGCTGCAGGTAAAAGAGCGAAGCAGAGCGGGTCTCTTAAACGGGGCTTTTATCACCTCTTAGTGCTGCGTGGTAACGATCCTTCTCATAAATGTCTTGTCACCAACATTACCCACAATGCAACACAGCCAAGTGTCGTCCCTTGGTCAACATCAGCACGTTAACGTGACCTCTGCTACGTGAACATTTGTGATGGACCTGAAACTGGAGCTGAGAAACATCAGATTTTGGGGAACTGAAAATCTTCAATGCGCCCGCTTACAGCCGAGTGTTCCTGAGCCCACGCAGTGATTTCCAGTACCGAATTAAATAATCAGCTGCTTCCCACATTAACGTATCACACAGACCTTTCGGAAAATTTAAACTCTCACTGGACATTCAAACACTGCAACAAGACAAATACAGCGTAAACTGTTCTGAAGTTCCTGTTAGGAGGTGAACGACTACATTTCCCATCATGCTTTGCAACAGAAACGCTGACAGAAAACAGATCCTTTGTCTCACCTTTCCCTTCTGTTTGAGAGGTTCGATGGTGAGGCTGTCCGCTCCGATGTCCACGATGGTTCCCAGCTGGAACCCGTCCGCTGGGTGGGGCGCCCACACCGGCTTCCCATCCTCCATCGCAGCGGCGCTCTGAAGGTTCTGCAGAACACAACACGACAGTCCGTCGGTTTATGAGCCCAACTCAATGAAAATACATGCAAAGATGTCTGCAATTACTGATTTTCCTCTGCAAACAGGAGGATCCATCAAACAACAACGACAAACACAGGCAACAGGACAATACTCAGAGTCCTGTCTGTGAGGATACAACGCAATAAAGCTTTGAAATTCAAATGTGTTACAGGAAGTCAAGATGATTAATAGCCTTTCAAATATTTGCGATTCATTTTACGACACCATCATCATATTTCATATTAGTCACTGCTGAAACACTTTAACCCGGTGAAGTCATAGTTTTGTGTTGTATTTTGCGTTGTAAACAGTCCACCTCTGGTTTTCCCTGTTTCCTCACACGCTGGTCGTTTGTGGTCCGTTCGGCCTCCGGTGGCTCGTGTTCATGGAAACATCCGAGGTGGGGAGTAATGAACGGCTGCCGGACGAGCGGTCTGCACATCAATACTGCACTTTGCTCGGCAGTCGTTTTATAGCCGAGTGAGTCACTCGCTTTGAACCGCCGTGTTTTACGGTAAATACACGTTTGATCCGATCAGGAAGCGTTTTAGAGTTTCAGGTTCAGACTGTACGCCACCACTAACCACTCAAGTTGTAGTTTATGTGTATATCTGTCCAAACCAACATAGATATTGAACTCACAGTGACTTTGACATTTGACCTCCAAACTCTAAACACTTCATTGCTGAGCCAAACTGAACATTTGTGACAAATTTGAAGAAATTCCCTCAAGGGGTTCCTGATTGATTGCATTCATAAAGCATGGGTTAATGTGACGTTGCCCTTTGACCTTTGTCCCTTAAACACCAAAATCCTATCAGGTCATCGTTGGTACCAAGTGAATGTTTTTGCCAAATGTGAACTAATTCCCTCGAGGCGTTCTCGATATATTGCGTTCACAAGACAGATGAGGGGAACGTGAGGTCACAGTGACTTTGAACTTTGACCTCTGCCCTCCAAAATCTAACCAGTTCGTCTTTGGCATCAAGTGAATGGTTTTGCCAAGTTTGACCAAATTCCTTGAAGGTGTTCTCGAGATATCGCTGCACGCATATCGGACTGCATGGAGGCACATTGGGGCTAAAACTCCATCATCAGACTTTAACATGAATATATTATAACATTAATATGACCTACAACACATCCTGCATGTCCACATTTTAAATGACCGGTACGTGACCTGTTTCCCTGCTCAGCAGCAGAGGAGGTGATGATCAGGCTGCTCGGCCTCGGCGTCCCTCCAGTAACCCGACCGACTGCTGCTTCTGCTCAATAACACTGCGGTCGCTTCGCCGGCGACCACGAAGCCTCCGAACAACACGAAGAGACGCAGCTCAACAACACACTGAGGAGACGCAGCGACACTTCAATACAACATGTCAACAACTTTTTAAGTCTCTGAAGTAAAAACTTTTCATACAGAAGAGCCGCAATTCATTTGAAGTCGTTTGAAAAAAAGCTAATAAAGTCAAATCAAAGAGGTTTAAAGGCTCTTAAAACATTTAAATAACAGATTTAGTGGTTTATATGAATTCAAAACAGACTGAACCTGCAGGAGCTCTTGAATGGGAGTCTATGGAGCATTTTTTGGCTTTTTGGAGCCGACCTCTAGTGGCACTCGCTGGTATTGCAGCTGAAGACACTTCCGCATCTGAACCATTTTTCCAACCTGGAAACCAGACTTTTATATCCAGTCTAGTTCTTTTACTGAAGTAAAAGCACGAAACATTTCTTCCACCACTGATGAGTCCTTCATCAGTTGCAGTTCTGCTGCAGAAACTTTCAGCAGGTGACTTTGAAAACAGACTTTTCGAGTGAAACTGGAGTGAAAGTCGAACCTGCAGGTGAAGTCCATCTAAAACTCTGCTCTGACTTTAAGCATCAACCCAAAGTCAAAGTTAAATCCTGAAGGAGCATCGTGACCTCGCCGACGGGAAGGATTCGGGCTCACTGAGCTCGGCTGAGACTGCGATCCGACCTGAAGCACGCCGGGCTTCCTGCCAAACACAACTTAAACAACAGCGCAGAGTTTTCTGTGGGAACTTAATCAGCCTGAACAGAGCAGCAGTATCTGAGCGCTGAGATCAGAATCAATCAGGGACATGAAACCATCATCGTCGGAGCACACCGGCCTCTTCATCAGAGCTGCAGGTGTTCGAGGAAGAGCGTGAACGAGGTCACGTGGTGTGGACGGTGGCTGAAAGGTCAACGGTTCAACCAGAGCAACAACAAACAGTGTTCGTCACGAGTGTGTTGATGCAGCCTGAAGCTACAGACGTCCTGCTGTAACCACGGTAACAACAGGTGAATGTTGTTGGGAAGGATTACTACTCAATCTCTACCGGGTTTTTTTCTTTTTTTTTATTATTAATATCAATTTCCCTGTAAAGAAATAAAACAGAATAAAAAGCATGAAATCCTCCCAGTTTGGTTTAAAGGGTAATTCAAAGCCGAGTTAATTATCACCACAGCTGTTAATGAATTTCCTGTTGACCGACTATTTAAGTGTTTTTAGTTGGAGATTAAAAGAACCACAAAAGTTTTATTAGTAAAATATTATTGAAATGCAGAATGGTTGAGGCTAAAAATATTTACTATATAAAAATGTAAAGAGAACAGATTATTGTCATTATTTACTAATCTGCCGATTATGTTTTTTTGTTATCGATTAGTTGTTTGGTCAATAAAATGTTTTTTGTCCAACCAGCAGCAAAGTCAAGAAAAGTTTGAAATCTTAAAGCTGGAAGCTGCAGATGTTTTAATTAAAGTGCTGCAGGTGGACGTGTTGTTTCTTCACCACATAAAGAAGTCAAATCTACATCGAAGTAAAACAAGCTGATGATTATTGATTATTTCCAGACTAAATATAACATCTGCCCGACACTGCAGCTAAATTTAGACTCGATAATTTGTGGTTGACTGCAGTCAAACTGAACCCTCCCGTCTGAAGCTGCTAATTCACCAAACCGCAGCAGCAGTCAGCTGATGGCCGAGCTGAAGCATCGACTGCATTCACCGGTTTTTAAAACTAAAAGGGCTGCGATCTATTTCCAGCCGCTGCCCTAAATATTAAAATCCAACTTTAGCTGCACGTGTCTGCAGCTGTCAGCGTTAACGTCCTCAGTCAGGTGACAAATTAAAGATGCAATCGGAGCTGAGGAGCAAAAACCCGCCGCTGATTCCCAGAGAGGTCCATTATGTTAATGGAAGAGACTCGGCAGAGAGGACGGCTTCAGCAAACAGAGGGACGGTTAATGAAGTCTGAGCTCTTCTAAAGTGCATTTAAAGCTTTTCACTTGGTCACTTCATCACACGGCTTCAAGTCACTGACACACTTAAAACAACACGCATGAACACATGATGACGGATATTTACTGAATATTCTCTTCCTGATTTACAGATCTACAAACAGTAGATGAGAAGCTCGCGTTTTCCCGACGTGCAGCGTATTTTTTAAATTGTTTGTAACGCTAGCGCTCTTAATGTTTAGAAAACTTCGTTCTGGTCGCAGGGAGTTAAAAAACGCTGCACTCGTCCCTTTTTACCGAGCCGTCCAATCAGAATGAAGAAGGGGCGGGACAAATGCCACAGAGACCCGACGTCAGGCGACATCACCGGACTCCCACAACATCAACACGAAAAACAAAGCTTGCTCCCCAGTTATGGCATCGTGTTCACAAGAACGGGGAGAACGAGAAGTAGCAGTGACCTTTGACCCCCGGCTTCTAATCGGTTCATCCGTGAGGCCGAGTGAACGTTTTCCCTCACGGCGTTCTTGAGAAATATAAAATGTCATCACGTCAGCGTTTATCAGAATCAGTGAATGAATTCTTGAGTTATTTAAAACTGCCGTTTCCAACTCTGATCTTTGGAACATGAACCCAAACAACATGTTGGTGGTTCACTGCTGCTCAGAAAAGACTTTTCCTTCCTGTAGAATAAAGGACCCGGACACGCCTGTCCATCACAGCCCTCTGACTACGACTACAGACAGGTTTAGTATTTGAATACGAGCTCAAAGTCTCTCCATGTTCAAACAGCCTCATGGTGAAATAGCTGTTTGCTCTGCTGAGCTGGAATGAAAGCAGGAAGTAAACCGGACTGTTAAAGGACACAGTGATGCTGTATGTTAATACTCTGATGAAAGGCTCAATACAAGTTTCTTTTTGCAGGTTTATGTGAAGTAAAAACACCTGCTGATGGGAATTTTCCCACGACGTGAACAACTCTTCTGGACTTTCCAAACGTAATCGGACTGAATGGATGAAAACTGATGTTGCTTTTTGTTTAATTTGTTTCCCAGCCTTCAGAGCAGCGACAGAGTTTTGGACCGCGAGTCAAACACGTCGAGTCAAAAGTCTGCACAAAACAAGCAACTGTTTTCTTAGGTTTTAATGTGTGACATCAGCGTAGCGCCCCTTTAAATGCTCATTATTTCCAGCTGTTTGAGACGTTATGATTCCCTGGAGCTGCTGGAAATATCTGCACATGATGTCATGTTGTAAAACCTGCTGCTCACGAACGAACAGATCCAGAAAGCAGCTCCAGCAGTCGGACTCGTAACGAACACCAGGCTGAGTCGGTACGTCGCGGCAGCAGCTGCTGCTACTTTGTGCGTTCAGAGGACGGCAGCAGAGGAAGAGCTGTCGGAGGCGGGCGGCGGCCCGGTGGGCCGGCGGCCCGGCGGCCCACCGGGCCCTCGACCCACTCCGCGGCTCACAAACAGCTGATTGTTGGACGAGTGTCGCGGCTCACTGAGAGCTCACTGTCACGACGGTTCGGTCGACTCACGTGGTGAACAGAGAGGAAAAAAAATAAATAAAACCGAGTAGCAGAGACGGAAACACGACTGGACGGGTTCAACTTTCTCCTCTGATCTGTGGAGGTGTGAAAAATGTAAACAAATAAAAAGCTGCGGTGGTTTCCAACCTTCTGTTTCAGATGTAAACCCAAAAACCTTTGTTTCCAAAAAACAAGTTACATGTGAATTAAAAGAATGAACCCCCAGACCATCACAGATGCAGAGTTTTGAACTGTACGCTGATAATAAGCTGGATGGTCCCACTCCTCTTCAGCCCGGAGGATGCAGCGTCCGTGATTTCTAAAAAGAATTTCAAATTTGGATTTGTCAGACCACAGGACAGTTTTCCATTTAATCTCGGGCCCAGAGAAGGTGATGAACTGTGTTCACAGACGATGGTTTCCACAAGTGTTCCTGAGCCCATGCAGTGATTTCCACTCCAGAATAGTGTGTTTTTAATGCAGTGCAGCCTGAGGGCCCGAAGATCACCACCATCCAATATTGGTTTTTAGCTTCGTCCCTTGTGTTCAGAGATTTCTCCAGACTCTGATTACGATAATGATTTTGTTTGGTTCACGATGTTCATGCACTCTTAGTCTCAAGTGTTCAGGTGTTGCAGCTGACTCGTTATATAAATATATAAATATATATAAATTATTTGTGCTACTTCACAATCTTCTCACGCAACCACCCGAACACGCAGAGTTGCCCTCCGAGGTACGAACAACCTGGCTGGGAAACAAAAGTCATTTTTTATTCCCTCGTTCCAGATTTACTGGTGTGTGTTTTTTTTTTTAATTCACGGCAGACTGTTTATCTTTTTATTAAATAATCTGAAGCACATTTTTGTATTTTGTCTGAAGTCTGGAGGTCAGCAGTAACAAATTCTTCAGGTATTTTTTTAAGTAAACGGGACACCGAGAAACATTTTTGTCAAATCGGCTCATTATTTTACAGACAAACTATCATTATTATAATAAGTATTAATTATTTTTATGAAATAGTTAATAAAATTGTCTGCTCTTTTATTTGAATATTGTTAATGTAGGAGCAATATACATTATTTTTTGTTATAGTTGTAGTTGTTATAACAAAACATATACTATGGAAATTATAATTAATGCGTCAATTATTAATTATATTTTACGGGTTGTTTTTTTTAAATTATTATTATTGTTATTCGTAGTAATAGAATTACAATTATTATTTGAATAAAGTAAAATATATCTCGTTTATCATCAATAATATATTATTACAAAAGGTGCCATCTAATTTAAGATGATTATTAATTTAAGAAATAAGCACCGGGTGGAGTTTGTTTGTTGACTTATTTAGTGTGTTTAACACCGAACTCCCTTTTGAGTCTAATTCAATTTAGATAAATAAAGTTGAATTATCAGATAAAATCTGACTAATCTCTGATATTGATTTATGAGTGAAACATATTAAAGAAACGTCGGTTGAGCAGAAAATTCATCAGCACACGATTCGCTCCGACGTGAAGCGACGACCTCGTTAGATATCCGACTTCTTCAGCTCGCTGGGAGACGACGAACATCCGTTAACATTCATCGTTTTATCGTTCATCATTTTATCGTTTTATCGTTTATCGTCCAACCGAGCAGAAAATGAAGCTCGTTTCTACCTGATGAACTTTCAGCTGATCTTTACACAATAAATCACAATCAGTCTTCGTTCTGTCAACAGGCCTCACGTTCCCTCCTCCTCCTCCTCCTCCTCCTCCCCCCCCCCTCCTCCTCCTCCTCAGGCGTCGGTGAACGAGCAGGAACACAAAAGATGAAATGAACCACTGAAACCCGTTTCAGGGTGTGGACACATCATAGACCTTTCACAGTTTAACTCTTCCTGCTCCAAAGCTCGTCCTTCTGAACACTCACTTATTTTAAAGTTTGAAATATTTGCACCAGAAGTCGAAGCGTGTGATATCATGACGTGACAAGTCGAGACTTCTGAGAAAGAAACGAGTCCTTCACATTCGGTCTTTGTTGTTTCTGTTCCACCGTTTGAATCGAACAGAAACCGAAAACCTCGAACAAATAAACCGATCAAAGCGACAGACGTCGTTCTGGACGTTTTCTTTGAAGTTGTGAAGGATCGCAGCGTCCAGCCGTCCCCGGCCTCAACCAGGACGTCCTTTCACTGACGCACAAATAAACCGCACACATTCATCTACACAAACTCTAAAACCACGTCTGAAGCGGTCCTCACAAAGATAGCAGAACCACACACACATCCACAAGAACACATGGACTGAATGCATTTTTTTTTTCCTGATTCCCGAGTCAAATAATTGACTTAAAACGTTTTGGTTTTGTTTGTCCGGTTTTTTTATTTAAAAATAAAAATGTCAAGTGCTTTGAATTACTGCGTAGTTAAGTTTTTTTATCCGACTGGACGGAGACTCGCACCTCTAATAAAGTATTGTAGTTAAATACTAACTTAGGACAGTAAACTTTATTGTTTAACAGTAAAATCTTCTTTGACTCTTGTATCAACGACGGTTTATAAAGCTGTTAAAAAGTGTTGCGTAATCCTTCACGTTGGCCTCGAAGCCTCAACATGAGGTCACTCGGTCAGACCTCCTTCCTGATGATCGTGGCGGATTCTCCAAAGAGCTAACGTTGTTCAAAACTCCTCGTAATCCAGTTTAAAGATTGACGAGTCATCCTCCTCCAAGTCGAAGTCTAACACCAATAAAAATGTGTCACGCGGTTGAAAAAAGTTGAACATTACACAAACGCAGTTCTTACTGCTGGCGCAGGAGGGTCAACACGTGGTTCTGTACTTCCTGTGATCCGAAGACTTCCTGTCAGAAGTCTCTTTCACGTTGACGCCTCGCCGAAAACAGAAACTGCAGCTTCGACTTCCACCTGCGACGTTTTGGAAGCGTTTTGTTGTCCGTCATTAAAGTCGTCCAACCAACACGACGCTTCCAGCTCGGTCCTTCGAATACGACCCGTCGTAGCGTTTCCTCAACGAGCACCACCGCTGAGGTTGGAGCACAAATCCCTCTCGTTCTGTTAAAGCTGGACGCCAGAGACACAGTTCCACCGATTTGGACAAAAAAAACACAATCGAGCCTGAAGAGTTTTTTCTTGTTTTTACAGTTTGTTTGAGAAGGAAGAGATAAAACCTGCCGTCCCACCGCGACCATCCGGAGAGCCTCAACGGAGACCGACAACACCGCGTCATCGTGGAAGTCACCAAACCAGCAGCTTCCTCCGACTTCCACATCACGTCGACAAAACGGTGAAATATTCAGTGATTCTTCGGTTTTCTCACGATCTGTTTTTAATCTACGAAGTCACGTCCTCGCTGCAGCTCCTTCAACACCCGGACGGACGCCCCGAAAAATACCAGAGAGGACGGAGACAAACCAGGATCAAAAGAGACAAGAGCTGCATCGGCTCGTCTAGCCAGAGGCATTCTGGGAAATAAACACACACACACACACGCGCACACACACACACACACACACACACACACACACACACACACACACACACACACACACACACACACACAGTGTTTGCATGAAGAAACATCCACCTGAAAACGTGTTCCTGAGTGCGGTGAGGAAGACGTACAGTTACGTAACAGACGTCATAGCAACGGAGCGTGGAGGTCCGGCGGAGAGCTAAATATAACAACCGGGACACGAACGGGAACAACCGGAAGGAAATATATTAAAAAAAACACTTTAAAATAGCAAAAATAAAAGTGCAAACAGACGGAAACAAGAGGTCCGAGGAGACGGACAGTTGACGTGCCAATAAATCCAACACCTGAAACCATCGGTGGATTCATCGATTAGTTGGTCGGAGTCAAATTAATCTGGCCTTTAAAAAATGAATATTTCATATAGTCTTTAATCGAGCTATTGAATACCTGTTAATTTATCTTCTTGTTTTGTTTCTGTTTTGTAATCTCCTGACTTTAAATAAAGTTTAAATAAATAACTGAAATGAAGAACTTTGGGTTTTTGTGTTCTCCACCAATCAGGACGCTTTCAGGTGCCGTGAGCTGAAAACACGTACGTGGTCCTGAATCTG